>NC_132886.1:23517269-23637269 GCF_030463535.1 Salminus brasiliensis
TCGCTTTGTCCTTCCTTCCGTTTGAATTCTGCGCTTCCTTCATACCCGAGTGTGCCAGGGGCACCAACCGCGATGCGTGTGGGCGTCACCTGGCCTTGGATCAGCTTCCGTCCCAGCGGCCTTCAAACCTGCCAGCACAAAATAATACAGCACCACCTCTATCTCTCTCTCTCTCTCTCTCTTTCTCTCTCTCGTTCTCTTTTTCGTTCCCCTCTTTCTCTTTGTCTCTTGCCCTCTCTCTCTTTCTCCTTGCACATTTGCACCCTTCATTTGCAGGCCCCTGCTTCAAAGCCTTCCCTCCGCTCTGTTTAGGTCCTTTCCTGCGTTCCCACCCACTAACGCATGCAAAGAGAGCCGACCTAATGTCTAAATTGACCCTTCACTGCGCGTCTCGAAGCTCGCTGCCGTTTGATGTTTGGGCTGTTGTGTTTTTTTTATTTATGTATTTTTTTTATATCTAAATCTGTTACTGAGCTAAATGATGTGAAAAGCTTGCGGCCGTCCGTATCTGTGGCTAGCCTGTCGCCCATGCATTGTGTTTCTGAGTCATTGTGGCACTGAATGTTTGAGATAGTCTTCAGGTCTTTGATTTGTGTGGGTGGCTGTCGGTGGGTGGAATACTGTGTGTGTGTGGGGTGTGTAGGGAGCCTTTTTTTTTTTTTTTTTTTTTTTTTTTTTTCCATCTGTCCTTATGTAGATTAAAGTTAAGCGTTTCCAGCCCTAAGCGGGGTCATACAGTGGCCATCGCCTTTCAGGCTTCTCTTTCATTACTCACTTTCATTACGCTCGGCTGATTCCAGCGTTCCTGATTGGAAATCACTGTTTTGCCTCCTTTTTTTTTTTTTTTTTTTTTTTTTCCTTTTCTATTTCAAAGGGATGAGGCTTGTTTCATAATCTGCATGTGTTTAAGGATTTCTGTTATCGACAGCAGACGGCTTTCAAAAAAAGCAACCAATGTGAGGCCCGGAAGACCATCGCGCTGTTCATTTAGCCACACTTGGCGAACTTGAACCAGGTATTAAAACAAGTAGTAATTTAACTGGTAATTTAAGAGGAGTTAGCAGTAGTAGACGTCACTGGGGCAGTTTCGTTTAGACAGCGTTTACGGGTAGACTGGGATTTGGAGGGGGATTACTGCTCATTTGTGCTCCGGCTTTTCTTCCTTTTGAACTGCTGCTAAATGAAAACTGGCAGCCACTCGCTGTCATGGCCTTAAATGTTCGACTAATCCGCGGCGTATTATTCATGTTGCGTGCACTTCCCGAGAAGTCTCCGGAGGAATGTGGGCCGATTCTGAGGAAACGACAGCTGCCCAATGAATTTGCAAAGCTCTGATTGGTCGCGAAGGTTAGAAATTAGGAGGGGAAAAAAAATTAATTGATTTTCTGACTCAAAAGGGTGCGGCCGAGTGAGAGTGTTCAAAAGAAAAAAAAAAATAGAACACGACCAATCCCAAATGCACAGGCTGCTTAGCTCACACAGCACAGCGGAAGGCGTGCACTTCCACCAACGCGTGACTAACTAACTAAACAGTGGTATATTTACAGTAGAATTACCTATAATTGAAACTTCACTTTTGGACCCAATACACTCTTCTGTTTTTACTCAGGATTTCATTACTTGGTGTTGCAGCGTTTGGCTCCTGCTGAATCAGAATTCTTAAACCAATTTAGCGTGTCCTGAAGCCAAGACTCTGTCTCAGTTTTAATGTGTTTTACTACACGGAGAGTGTCTCCTGTTTATGTAATGCCTTTAAAAAAGCTGAGTTTCTTGGTTTTTTTTTCCTGTTGTTGTTCTGTGCAGAATGATTCAGCTGGTCCCAAGGTGGCCGATTGGCTCCGAGTTGTGTTGTGCACTCTTCAACACCAAGCAATTCAGTTCCAATAGCGCTGGCTGCTTTTTCAATGCGAACCTCTTGGATCAAATTAGGAATCCAATAGTGTTTTGTTGAAGGATGTTTGAAAACTTGTGTTTGTGAAGGCATTAGTATGTATTCTGAGTGAGAGCTTTGATGAAAGAGCGATTTCTTTTCTGCCCAGTTAGGTTTGCATTCCCCTTGCCTGTGCCAGTGGCTAACACAGACTATTAGCAAAAGCTCCTCTGCAGATTCTGGCTGCTGTGTGGGGGTAAAATCATTTATCTAAGTGGATTCGTAATATTTGAATATTTAAAAAATGTATTCAGAAATGTGTACCCTGAGAGTTACCCTTATGATTACAGAATTACAATATTTCACTCCAGCAATGGATGAATGGATGGATGCTTGGAAGCTTGGATGGAGGCCTGGATGAATGGATGCTTGGGCGCCTGGATGGATGGATGCTTAGATGCTAAGATGGTTGGAAGAATGCATGGATGGATGCTTGGAAACATGGAAGGATGGATGGATGGATGCATGCATGGAAAGATGCAAGGATGAATGGATGCTTGGAAGCATGGATCGATGAATGGATGTGTGGATGGATGGATCGATGCGTGGAAAGATGTGAGAATGGATGGATGGATGGATGGGTGCGTGGAAAAATGTGAGGATGGATGGATGGATGGATTCTTGGAAGCAAGGATGGATGGATGCCAGGATGGTTGAATGAATGAATGGATGGATGCAAAGATGGATTAATGAATGTTTGGGCACCTGTATGGATGGATGCTTAGATGGTAAGATATTTGGAAGGATGCATAGATGAATGGGTGGATGCTTGGAAGCATGGAAGGATGAATGGATGGATGCGTGGAAAGGTGCAAGGATGAATGGATGCTTGGAAGCGTGGATGGATGAATGGATGTGTGGATGGATAGATGTGAGGAGGATGGATGGATGGATGCGTGGAAAGATGTGAGAATGGATGGATGGATGGATGCTTGAAAGCATGAATGTATGTATGGATGCCAGGATGGCTGGATGAATGAATGAATGAATGGATGCAAGGATGGATGAATGAAGGAATGGATGCTTGGAAGCGTGGATGGATGAATGGATGTGTGGATGGATAGATGTGAGGAGGATGGATGGATGGATGCGTGGAAAGATGTGAGAATGGATGGATGGATGGATGCTTGAAAGCATGAATGTATGTATGGATGCCAGGATGGCTGGATGAATGAATGAATGAATGGATGCAAGGATGGATGAATGAAGGAATGGACGGATGCAAGAATGGATGAATGAATTGACTGATGCTCATGATGGATGGATGCAAGGATGGATGGAGCACTAGCAGTAGAATATTGCACGTATTACATAGTATAAATGCACAGAATTACAAAAACAATGCAAGCAGCAGTTACCAAAGGTTGTTAAGACTATTGCGTTTACTGGCAAGGTACAGATCAAGTTGCTAATTTTGCTGATGGCATTGGTCAGTTCCGACACAGTAACCACCACCTATTTAAGATGCCACTATCAGTAGCGGTTGGGCTCTTTTAATAAGCAATTCTTTTAACTCATCGTTGACTTGGTCACGTATATGTGCTATTGCAGTCATTGTGTTGGAGGGTGTTTCAATCTAATGCAGTGATGTATTGGAGTCTTTTCCTGTCTGTTTGTCGCCCTTTGGCTTTCTCCCCCTCCCTCCATCAGTGCAGTGCACTTAAGCCTGCCTGCCTGCCGGAATTGCCGGAGTGGTAAGTGTTTGTGGGCAGCGGTAGATAAGTGCAGCATTGCTCTTTCTCATCTCTGCTAGATCAGTGATCAGTGCGTCTCTTCTAACCACAATGGAGAGTCTCCTCTCAGCCGTTATGGGTGAAAGCACCGTCTGCCATTTAAGAGTGGCACCATCCTTCTTAATGTACTGTATTCATCTTTCTCTCACTCTCTCTCTCTCTCTCTCTCTCTCTCTCTGTGTTATTGATGTTTCAGTATACTGTGAACCTCTCTCTCTCTCTGTCTCTCTGTCTCTGTCTGTCTTTGTTGAGTTGGGGCTTGAGCTCAATTGTGGCAGTGTGGGATGGTAAACTGTTGGATGGCAGCAGCAGTGTGAAAGGAGGAAACTGCTGGATTGTGGCAGCAGCAGTGTGGGAAGGTGAAATGCTGGATTGTGGCAGCAGCAGTGTGGGAGGATGAACTGCTGGATGGTAATAGGGTAAACCCCTGGATGTTGGCAGCAGAGTGGGAGGGTAAAGTTCTAGATGGTGGCAGCAGAGTGGGAAGGTAAACCGATGGATGTCAACAGCAGTGTATGAGAGTAAACGGCTGGCTGTTGGCAGCAGTGCAGGTGGGTAAACTGCTAAATGGCAGCAGTCTGTGAGGGTAAAGAGTGATGGATGGTGGGAGCAGTGTGGGAGGAAAAACTGATAGATGTTGGCAGCAGTGTGGGAGGGTCAAGAGCTGGAGGACAATAGCAGTGTGAAGGAGTAGACTGCTGGCTGGCTGCACTAGTGTGGGAGGGTAAACTCCTGGATGCTGGCACCAGCGTGGGAAGATAAGGCGATGGATGTCTGCAGCGTTGTATGAGGGTAAACCGCTGGGAGTTGCAGCAGTGTGCCTGGGTCAAGTTCTGAATGGCAGCATCAGTGTGGAAAGGTAAACTGCCGGATGGTGGCAGCAGTGTGGGAGGGTAAACTGTTGAATGGTGGCAGCAGTGTGGGTGACTCAAGTGCTGAACGGCAGCAGTGGTGTGGAAAGGTAAACTGCTGGATGTTGGCAGCAGTGTGGGTGGGTAAACTGTGAAAGGTGGCAGCAGTGTGGGTGGCTCAAGTGCTGAATGGCAGCAGTTGTGTGGAAAGGTAAACTAATGGATGTTGGCAGCAGTGTGGGAGGGTAACCTGTTGGATGTTGGCAGCAGTGTGGGTGCATCAACTGCTGGATGGCAGCAGCAATCTGGAAAGGTAAACTGCTGGTGGGTGGCAGCGTTGTGGGAAGGTAAAGTGCTGGACGGCAGTAGCAGTGTGGGTAGGTAAATCGCTGGATGGATTGTGGCAGCGGTGTGGGTGGGTAAGATGCTTGATGGGGAGGGAGGGGGGGTCACAGTGTGGGCAGGTAAACCGCTAGATGGCAGCAGCAGGGGGTTCGAGCGCTGGATGGTTGCGACAGTGTGGGAGAGTAAATTGCTGGATAGTGGCAGTTTGTGGTGCAGCAGGCTGATACCCTCGCCCACTCAACAGCCTCCAGGGGCTCAGAGCCACTTCTGCAGCCTCAGCGCTTTCAGCACTGCCAGAAGCTGCTGTGCACAGCCATATTCTCACACCGCAGAACCACAGGCAATCACACACCACCCTCAAAAGCACTGGATACTGGTTTCTTTTACCGTACAGCCATCTGGTTTCTGCCTAGTCATGTTCACATTTATTGAGATGACTTTGAGGATCGTGCCTGGTGACGAATGACTGGTGGTGATTGGCAGCCAGGCTTAGGGGTTGGGTGGGGGGTTAAATTCCTTTAAAGCAGCCGCCATTGAAAAGTGTGTTCACAACCGACAGCTTGGAGTGTTCGGAAGGGCCGAGCTTGGATGAAATTACAAGAGCGATGTAGTTCATATGTTTGACATTAGTAATACAATGGTTGTAATGTCATTGTCCTTCTGCCTGCCTCTTCTCAACCCAAATTATGCTCATTTTAGAGCACCATTTGTATTCTGAACCCTCAACACGGCTGTGTGCCCTTTCTGAGGTTGATCTAATTACTGTTATGTAAGATTTCCAGTGTCGCAGCGCCAGCTGTATTCGAGCAGGCTGAGGATGGTACAGTCTCATGTAAACTTCAGTGTAATCAGCTGTTCCAGCACCGGCGATATGTACTTTAAATGTAAAGCAAACAGAGCGAAGACACTCTGCATACATTACCGAATCCGCAAAGTAAATGTTGGCTTAAGGCAGGGCCCCCAATGCACATGCCTCTCCCTGAAAAACAAACCGAGCGCCTTTGATATACGACTTGACTGAGGGAAGCTCTGCTCTCGGCTCCCGTTCAGGATAGCAAAGTTAAGATTCTAGCAATCTCCAGAGACTAGATGTGCTGGTTTGTTAGCAGATGCTGTCTAAACGCTGCCGAGCAGAGAGAGAAAGAGTGTCTCCTGGCATCTGCCGACCTGACAAGTGGTACAGGGCGGCAGGGCCGCTTCCCTCTGAAGTGGCAGCCAGCAGGCCACCAGGCCCGGACACTGATCTGAGAGCACGGCGGGTCAGCCTCAGATGAGATGATTCTGAGCGAAAGCGACTGATTTGAAGTCTCTCTGTGTTGCTCTGCCCTTAATAGGAGTAGACCTGCAGGATAGGCCTCCGTACTGCATATCAAACAGTCTGGCTGTGTATTTCTATTAAAGGAGCATCTGAAGCTTAAATGTCGTTCAGTTGCCTCCTAAGACGCGTGTCGTCTAAATGGCGCCGCCGCCTCCTCCTCCCTCTTCTGTGGTCGTGTGTGTTGCAAAATCTTTCATTTTTCTATTAACACCTTTCTCCGGAGTGCGCAAACGAAATCATGTGAGTAGAATTCCGACCCAGGGGTTAAATCTGGAAGTCTGCCCAAAGCAACTTCCGTTTACTAATGAAAACTAATGAGTCACGGATGGTTTCAGCAGCTTTTGGCTCCAAGGCCACTTTTGTAAGAGCTTTCTGCCAGGGCTTCTCATCTCACTATCGCTTACATGGGAATTCACTCACTCAGTGTACTTCGCTCCTGCTCATAGAAGGTTCCTATTTACGCCCGACCGAGACGAGCGCTTTCCTGACGGGTCTCTGGCTCTTTAAGCAGGCCAATAGTGAGCCCTCAGAGCCGCTTCTGAGGCTCACGCCGGGCAGTTAATGGATCTTCCAGATGAGCTAGAGGTCTCGAGGGGATCGTTGCCTCCTCAAAAACATTAAAGGAAGGCTTTTGTAACAATGCGATGATTTTAATAATTGAGTGCTTGGAAGAATGGGATTTGAATGGGATCCTGATTAGTGCAGATTCAGGCCTGTCTTTCTAAGTAGAGATTAAAACCAAGCTAGAAAACATACAATTGATCTGAACAATCATTATTGTGGCACTGTAGCTGCAAATAGTTAATGTTGTTGTTGTTGTTGTGTGGTCAGCAAGTGTAAGTATAAGAATGAGAGTTCTTGCCCCCCAAAAAAAAACACCAATAGAAATGCAGCATATGTACGAATTCGAGTAATGTTTCAGAGTTTGGCCATAGGGGGCATCATACTCTCATGTCTGAGCAGCGTGATGGCATTAACATTTACCCTAATTAATTTTTACATTTAAGGCATGACTGACAGGAGATCAGTGTAAACCCAGAAATGGAGCTGATCCAGGCATTTTCTCAGGCACCAAGTACACATGCTGATGCCATTTGCTGAAGGAATGATTATTTTATCATGTTCTGCATATTTCACAGTTTTAAATTAGTCGGAAAAGGGAGAGAAAATGGAGTAATGCTCCTCTATGCTTGTCTGCCGGAACAATTATCCCACATCTCTGTTGGAACTGCTGACCCAGGCCATGACCGATATTGTTTGGCGTAATCAGGGCATTGTATCAGATGTCTTATCGGCTGAAGAAATTAGTCCCACTCCTGGGGTGCCTGGAATTATGCATGAGCTTCTGATTGTGCGGCCATGCCAGGAGCAAGATGAGCTGTTTGCATTATGCATGGTAATTGGCTGATATGGAGGAGAGGCGGGGCAGCGGTTTCTCCGTTTTAATCTCTCTCGCGCGCGCGATCTCTCTCCAGTTATGCAGATTTTTCTGAGCACCATTTTAGAGCACCATTTGTATTCTGAACCCTCAACACGGCTGTGTGCCCTTTCTGAGGTTGATCTAATTACTGTTATGTAAGATTTCCAGTGTCGCAGCGCCAGCTGTATTCGAGCAGGCTGAGGATGGTACAGTCTCATGTAAACTTCAGTGTAATCAGCTGTTCCAGCACCGGCGATATGTACTTTAAATGTAAAGCAAACAGAGCGAAGACACTCTGCATACATTACCGAATCCGCAAAGTAAATGTTGGCTTAAGGCAGGGCCCCCAATGCACATGCCTCTCCCTGAAAAACAAACCGAGCGCCTTTGATATACGACTTGACTGAGGGAAGCTCTGCTCTCGGCTCCCGTTCAGGATAGCAAAGTTAAGATTCTAGCAATCTCCAGAGACTAGATGTGCTGGTTTGTTAGCAGATGCTGTCTAAACGCTGCCGAGCAGAGAGAGAAAGAGTGTCTCCTGGCATCTGCCGACCTGACAAGTGGTACAGGGCGGCAGGGCCGCTTCCCTCTGAAGTGGCAGCCAGCAGGCCACCAGGCCCGGACACTGATCTGAGAGCACGGCGGGTCAGCCTCAGATGAGATGATTCTGAGCGAAAGCGACTGATTTGAAGTCTCTCTGTGTTGCTCTGCCCTTAATAGGAGTAGACCTGCAGGATAGGCCTCCGTACTGCATATCAAACAGTCTGGCTGTGTATTTCTATTAAAGGAGCATCTGAAGCTTAAATGTCGTTCAGTTGCCTCCTAAGACGCGTGTCGTCTAAATGGCGCCGCCGCCTCCTCCTCCCTCTTCTGTGGTCGTGTGTGTTGCAAAATCTTTCATTTTTCTATTAACACCTTTCTCCGGAGTGCGCAAACGAAATCATGTGAGTAGAATTCCGACCCAGGGGTTAAATCTGGAAGTCTGCCCAAAGCAACTTCCGTTTACTAATGAAAACTAATGAGTCACGGATGGTTTCAGCAGCTTTTGGCTCCAAGGCCACTTTTGTAAGAGCTTTCTGCCAGGGCTTCTCATCTCACTATCGCTTACATGGGAATTCACTCACTCAGTGTACTTCGCTCCTGCTCATAGAAGGTTCCTATTTACGCCCGACCGAGACGAGCGCTTTCCTGACGGGTCTCTGGCTCTTTAAGCAGGCCAATAGTGAGCCCTCAGAGCCGCTTCTGAGGCTCACGCCGGGCAGTTAATGGATCTTCCAGATGAGCTAGAGGTCTCGAGGGGATCGTTGCCTCCTCAAAAACATTAAAGGAAGGCTTTTGTAACAATGCGATGATTTTAATAATTGAGTGCTTGGAAGAATGGGATTTGAATGGGATCCTGATTAGTGCAGATTCAGGCCTGTCTTTCTAAGTAGAGATTAAAACCAAGCTAGAAAACATACAATTGATCTGAACAATCATTATTGTGGCACTGTAGCTGCAAATAGTTAATGTTGTTGTTGTTGTTGTGTGGTCAGCAAGTGTAAGTATAAGAATGAGAGTTCTTGCCCCCCAAAAAAAAACACCAATAGAAATGCAGCATATGTACGAATTCGAGTAATGTTTCAGAGTTTGGCCATAGGGGGCATCATACTCTCATGTCTGAGCAGCGTGATGGCATTAACATTTACCCTAATTAATTTTTACATTTAAGGCATGACTGACAGGAGATCAGTGTAAACCCAGAAATGGAGCTGATCCAGGCATTTTCTCAGGCACCAAGTACACGTGCTGATGCCATTCGCTGAAGGAATGATTATTTTATCATGTTCTGCATATTTCACAGTTTTAAATTAGTCGGAAAAGGGAGAGAAAATGGAGTAATGCTCCTCTATGCTTGTCTGCCGGAACAATTATCCCACATCTCTGTTGGAACTGCTGACCCAGGCCATGACCGATATTGTTTGGCGTAATCAGGGCATTGTATCAGATGTCTTATCGGCTGAAGAAATTAGTCCCACTCCTGGGGTGCCTGGAATTATGCATGAGCTTCTGATTGTGCGGCCATGCCAGGAGCAAGATGAGCTGTTTGCATTATGCATGATAATTGGCTGATATGGAGGAGAGGCGGGGCAGCGGTTTCTCCGTTTTAATCTCTCTCGCGCGCGCGATCTCTCTCCAGTTATGCAGATTTTTCGCTGCGCTCCGTCTGAGTCGCCCTATTGACTTTTCCCGTAAACGAGGCTGGAAAAGTTTCTTCAGATGTCAAAACACTGCGTCCCATCAGCAATGACAAATGATCATGACCCGACGCTTGATTTCAGTGCCAGCTGCCTCCTCATAAAACACATTACGCCACCATATTTCCTTTTGGTTAAGCTGCGTAGGCAAGCGGTCACACGCCAGATGACTGGTGTTAACAGGGGAGGTCTCAAAGGCCGATTGGTCACTGCAGATGTGAGCGTTCAGTGGACAATTCAGGGTTTTTTTTGTTTTTATTTTGTTTTTTGCTTTGATGTGGTGTTCCTAGCAGGAGGCTCTTGGGTTGTATGGATTAAGTGGGATGAATAAAGGTTGAAGAAATTGTTCAATGTGTGGTTGGGTCTCACATGAGGAGTTTGAGTCTCCATGACAGATACCGCAGACAGCATCTACGTTCCACACGTGCATGTTTAATGAGGCCTGTGTGTGTGTGTGTGTGTGTGTGTGTGTGTGTGTGTGTGTGTGTGTGTGTGTGTGTGTTTGGGGGAAGACGGACAGTGCAAACAGCTGTTGAAGGTGACTTTCTACCGAGTTTCCAAAATTCTGCATAGTTCTGTATTAAAAAGGTAAACAAAGTCATTGAGAGTGGTCTGATGTAAAGTGGTATGCTGTAGAGAAGCTTGCCAGCCCAGATTTCCTCACAGCGCTGGTGTCAGGAACCAGGCCATTTCATCTGATAACCAAAATGACCAGTGAACCTACAGCAGAACCTGCAAAGACAACCACAGTCACCGTTGGTCTTGATACACAGATCAAATTTGACCTCCACCTTTAACCCATCCATACAGTGACTGCACATACACACAAGTGAATACACAGTGAGACAGAGAGCACAGCCTTTGCTGCAGTGCCGAGGGACCCTGTCATCAGTAATCCAGTGCTCTAACCATTAAGCCACCACTGCCCAAGTGTTAAAATAGTGGTGAGTCCATCCTACATATGTACCTCTCCACCACAAATGTATTTTAACCCTTTAAAGCCTAAACAGTGTTTATCTGACCTTCTGATCAATTTCTCCATCCGTCCATCGGTCCATCCATCTATTCATCCATCTATTCATCCATCCATCCATCCAAATTTATTATTTTTCTGTAGTGCACAGATAGTCCACCAGGGAGCAAAAACACTATCTTACTTAATTTTCTTATTTATATCATTAATCATTATTATTTATTTAATGTATTATTAGAATATTATTCATCATTGTACATTTAACATAAATAAAAAATCTTTATTTAAAAGTACATTTGAGGGAGAGTTAATACAGATATTTAGGATTATCAAAAGCCAAAAAAATAATAATCATCATAATAGTATTTGCAATAATAAGAAAAATAGCAAATCAGACTAATTAAATAACTTGAATGACTGATGAAATGGGGATAAATGAATAAATAAAGTTACATGAATGATAAAATTAAGAATTAAATATAGCCAATAACTAAAACATACATAATCCATTAAAACAGTGTAGTAAGTAATTTCATTAAACTGACCGATGTTACAGAGGTCTCAAAATGTATTTAATATGTGATACACTTGGCTTTAAATGGTCAGAACCTATATTACCTGTTCCCATTTAACATTTCTCCAGAATGCATAAGGCTGTGCAGTGTAAGGAATGTTGATTTCTTCTACTGTAAAGTCGTTTTAGAGATGCAAGGTTTCTCAGATCCAATCAAGTCTAGCAGTAAGCTGTTTTGAGGACAGTCCGATCCCATGACAAACGAGAGGAATAGATGAGAAGACGGATAAAATATAGAAAGTTCAAGAGTACAAGAATCTCCCGTCTGGAAATCTCCTGTAGAAGGTTGCAGAGAGGTGGTGGTGAGGAGTCTCATTTCGTGTAGTGCTCAGGTCCAGTGTAATCCTTATGAAACCGCTTTCCTAAGCTGCTGTTGTTTTATGAGGGGACCATCGTGAAGCACATGCTGCAGTTTTGAGAGATCTTTGGAGAACTTTCTGTTCCCATGTGGAAACTTGGCCCAGTTAACTTCCATAGTAGCCTTGAACTGGTGTATCTGTGAATGACTCAAAGCTGCCCCCATCATGGAGAGTCTGGAGCTGTCAGCTGTGTGCTGTACACGGCGTGAAACTGCTCAGTAAACTTCAGTCTTTTACAGCTTTACCAGAGTTGTGGAAATACAGCATGAGGGCCAATTTATTTTATTCACTTAACTGATTTTTATACACTTACAGCTGAGATGTCCTCTATAAGATGCACCTTGCCCTGGGAGTGTGTGTTATTACACTGAAACCAGCCCTTATTCCGAAAATCCCTTCTTAGAAAAGAGCAGTAACTTTTTCCACATCCTCTTAAGGCCTTTTTGGAAGTGCTAAGAGGTAGAAGTGGGTTCAGTGTGAGAACAGGGCGAAAAGGGTCACTCACTCCAGTGTTGGCCTGCAAAAGTGTGTGTGTGTGTGTGTGTGTGTCTGTATGAGTTCATTCGTTATGAGAACACCCAAGGAGTCGGTTTGCTTGTTAAATCTGGAATAATTTCAGCCTCAGCTAGACCCTATATTTTACATTGGCTTTAGGTGAGTGTAAAAGTTGAGTCCAAGACCGTGTGTGTATGTATGTGTGTGTGTGTATGTGTGTGTGTGTGTGTATGAATTCAACTCTCTAGTTTGGTCCAGATCTTTCACTCTATTCCTCCATCACCAGACCTTCAGACCAACTCCTTGCCTTCATGCTCTTCAGAAGATCCACGTACGGCCACTGGTGATGATGATGATGATGATGATGATGATGATGATGATGATGAGGATGTGAAATTAGTTTCGGCTCGAAGCTGCTGAAAGTCATTTAAGCAACACTTGTGGTTGATTCTCCTAATGAGACAATTCATCAGCTGCACGTCAACTTAATGAGCAGCAGCGTTTTACAGACATGGAGAATCAGCAGCAGAGTGTACGCCTCTGGCCTCTGGATTTCTCCTCTCATTAGCCGATTCTCTATCTGCGCTCTTGTCTGTGCTTGTGTTCTTGTAGACTCCGATATCCTGACCTTTTTTTTTTTTTTTTTTTTTATAAATCTTGACCAGATTGTGAGCTTTTAGCGCCGGCCTAACCATCTAACCCAAAGTGCAAAGGACCCACTTGTTACAACCCCTGAGTGAGTGACAACCCCCGGGTCTTTGAGGCATGGGGTTTCCAAAGTATTGTATCGTAGTATCAAACCATGTTCAAAATCTGCTGCACTACATCCAGAAAAACAGGGCTGAGAACAGTCTGTGTAGTGAAACCTGCACTGTTGGGCAGTGTTCTTTAAGCACTGATATAAAAGTAAATGGTATATGTAAGTATGAATATGTAGGTATATGTTGGTCATGTAGACAAAAGGCACCAGCAACGTAAAATAAAATAAAAACTGCTATGCAAATATCACGATTCACAGATGAAAGGGCTGTTTGCCATCGGTGCTGCAGACGCCGCTCCCATTTTACTGAGAATTTTCCTGGTAAACTAGTGCTGACCCAACTTTACCGAACATGTAAAAAGTGTGTGATAAGGGCTTCAGATCTCAAGATCTCAGTGATGTTGGGTGTGTTCCTGGGTTCTATTATTCTCATGCTAAAGGTTTGGATGCCAAAACATGGTGAACCACCAACAACCCTGTCCTGGAATTACATCAAAAATGAACTTGAGCGGCTCAAATAAATGGTCATATAGGCCACAAAAAGAGTGTTTTCCTATGTAGGAGTGTGAAAGTGTCCCTTTAGCTTATTAAAGATTCTGTAGGCTGCTGGTGGTTACAGTTGCGACCAATGTGAGGGTTAGTGTGTCGCCTCAAAAGTAAAGCAGGGGTTGTTATTTAGGTACTAAGTCATTTAGGACTGTGTACAGTGAGCGTGTATATCTGCACTGTCACTCAAAAACCTTGTATCTCCAGGATGGTAAGTTTACAAGAGTAGGAAGGAACCACCGTAACTTTCTGTGAAATTCAAGGCAGAAATATGTAGAAGCATTTCTATCGGTCCATTCGTCATGAATGTGAATGTAAAGAAGAACTGCCAGATTCATCTAATGTCAAAACGTGAAAAATGGTCAGCCAGAAATGATTGCAGAAAAAAACAATTAATATCTGTGTCATAAAATGAAATATAATATTGTGTAATCTGCAGGAATAGAAATTTAGGAGTCATTGTTTTATTTATTTATTTATTTATTTATTTATCTTAGTATTTTTACTGTCATATATTGTTATTTCTATAATATATAATTTTATATTTACAATATATAAATTACAATATCTGCAAATCTTGTGATATAAATTCACATTGCCAACCTCTGTGCTTATAGAAATCACATAGATTTTAAAACTAAAACTGCACTGTCCGAAAAACCCCCAAAACATCTGATACGTCACAGCCTCAGGGAGCAAACCAGACCGTCGCTTCATCTGTCCTTAAAATTTCTGACTGGTAGTGATAAAGGCCTGAGATCTGAGATCGTCCACTGGCAGTGTCCACTGTACAAAATGTGCGAATAGAGAGCGCAGATCCGTAGTTGTATTTATAGGACGTCTAGCTGGTTGTTAAGCTGCCTGGTGAAAATTGGACTCGTTTCATTATGCTGGAGGGAGATAGACCAGAGTACATTCAGTAATCAGACGACTGGAGACGGCCATCACAGCGCGGCTTTAGCTGATTAAGTCCGTATTTAAACGTTGCATTTCATATTAAAAGGCGAGGGCGCGTGCATCTGAATCATTAAGCAGTTTTCTTTTTTTAAATTTATGGTTTTTAGTTTTTGTCTTTTTCTTCCAGTCATTCTATGGAAATTAATTGGCTGCAAGTTGTGTCTGTAACCACGGAGCCATTAGCCGAAGCATTGAAGTTGTATAAGAGAGCGATAGAGACAGAAAGACAATTACTGTTTAGCTTTGCTAATTTCTCCAATTCAGAGCCTAATTAACGTTTACTGAAACTGCAGACTCCTTACCTCTTAGCTCGGAAACGCTCTGTCTGAACGCGTGATTGTTTAGGTGCTGGCTAAGCCCGGATGGTGTTTACATATAAATCAGGAAAACCTCTGACTTCTCTTTCTAAGTTCTAGCAATCTGCTACACTCTCTTTGCCTCTTAGAGGGTTTGTTGGTTACATTATCATTAAAGCCTTGCCTTTGTATTTAACAGCAGTTTTAAGATGTGTGTGCGTGTGCGTGTGCGTGTGCGTGTGCGTGTGCCAGAAGCTGGCGTGCAGTATCTATGGAGGTTTATCCTGTTAGAACTTGACATAATTGGAACATACTCATTGAAATCAAATGGTATGAAGCATGGCTAGGATGAAGGCTGTTTACCATCAACAGCTGGTCACTTTATCCCAGTCTCAGTCTTTGTAGATTATCTTCAAAGGCAGCAATGTGAGTAAGGCTTTGAGTTAGGGTCAGCTGTAGGTTGCCAGATAGCCAGATATTTTTGCGAAGGTAGTTTTTGTCTTGGCCTCCAATTCCCACGAAAAAGGTTTGTTCACTATTAATGGAGCATTTTGAAAATGCTGACACGGCTGTTTCTGTTTTCAGTTGTTGAACATGCAGAACTCTAAGTTCTAAGAGCTAAGTAGGGGTGGCATGATACCATTTTTTCATATACTGATCCTGCAGCATTTAGTATCTGTCAATACCGAGAGCAATCCGATCCCATCTTTTTCCCCTCTCTCTTAATCTTTAGATGCCTAGGCCAATTTTGTGTCATTTTTTGATAGTCGACCCAAATTAATTGACCTAATAATTAGAAAGGACTGATAGAAGACAGTCACACATGTAATGTTATTTTCAGAAGATTTAGAGTTTGAGATGTAAATGTTAGGGATGCACCGATCCGATACTAGGATTTGATACCGATACTAACAAAAGTAGCTGGATCGGTATTGGCTAATTAGTCTGATTTAAAGGACTGAGCCATTCACGGAACCCGATTCTTGCAAGTCTCTCCTAGATGGTCAGGTATATGGTTTATTAATTGAACAATGGTATCTGATCAGTATCGGGTATCGGCACACCGTACTAACCGAGCAATCGTAGCAGGGTTCGTTTTGATCAAACCAAAGCTGACTGAAGTGCATTTTCGCCTTAGATTCTTAGATTCTGAGACATGAGAACTACACTAGAGTCTGTGTTTGCGTTCTTACTATGCTGCCCTTTAAATGCACCAACCTAAAGAACCCACAGATTCATATTCTCTCTCTCTTGTTTTGTTTTCTTCCAGCTGTCCCTTTCCCCCCCAGCCACAGGCTGACCGTAAAGGAGGTCTTTGACAGCGATGGCAAGCCCAAAGTAGATGTCCTCAAGGCCCACCTCACCAAAGAGGGTCGTGTGGAGGAGAGTGTGGCCCTCCGGCTCATCAGCGAGGGAGCCGCCATCCTGCGCTCCGAGAAGAACTTGCTGGACATCGAGGCTCCAGTTACAGGTCAGTTCTCCCCCTTGCACCCCCCCCCCTTCTCCGTTTCCGCCTTACTAGTGTCTAACTGGCGTGTGTGGGCAGACGTGCCTCAGACGAGTGGAGCAGGTCGAGGTCAACAAGGCTTTGCAGCGAGAGCTAGGCAGCACCACCTGGGTGGCTTTGTCTTTTCATGGCCTCCTAACGCTCTCCTGCTTTAAGGGCATCAACAGGAGGGAAGACGTGTTGACAGAAAGGGCAGGCTGTATACGGCTGCTCCTCTCCTCACAGTTCTCACTGTTTTTCTTTTTTTTCTTTTTTTTTTTTTTTTTTTTCTCTCTCCCAAGCCTTCAGATTGATTTGACAGCCGCAGAGTTGCCCTGAATTTACCCCCTGCTTTCGTGGATAATACTGTGAGTGCTTAGAGCAGGCAGAACATTCCTGGTGGAGGGGAGAAGGGGAAAAAAAAGTATAGACTGGGACTCTTTGGCATTGTGCTGTAATTTATTTTATTGCAGCATGAAGTCTTGGCAGAATTTGCACCTCTTCTTGGAAACTGAATCAAGCTTACAGAACCCATATCCCGCATTTCTTTCTTTGAAATCATTCTTTTGGTAATTCTAACAAAATAGTTTGCATTCGTGAGCCCCTGATGCTGATCAGCCGTGTAGTGTGCAACCGCCAAAAGATTTCAGATTATAAGACAACAGGTTGTGAGGCGTGAAGAGTACAGCCATCTGATAACGAACCTGGCTCAACAGAACTATCTGTTAAACCTCTTAAAACACCTATGGTTTGTCAGAAGGCCAGAAGTGTTACTACAACCTTCTGTCACTAAAGAATAGCCCCACTAGTTTGTACAGAAGTCCCTGTAGTTACTGAATAATGCAGCAGGGATAAAGGGAGGTTGACACAGTTTTCAGATTGTACCTGTTAAACATCCTGTTCCCAACTGGGCATTAATACTTTCATATGAATCGCCACATTGATATTTTAATAAACATAAAAAAGCAGATGGTCTTCCACTTTTACACTTCTATATGCTAGCACAGTACAAGCACAGGAATCTGTTCTATGAAGCCGAACCTTTGAGGCTCCAATTCTTCTTCAGTTCTCCCTGTTTTCTGGATAAATCTAAGCAGTGTAAGGGCTGTGTTGACTGAAGCACAGCTAAAGACAACATAAATGGTGGAATTGGTAGAATCTGGCCAATTTGTGTGGGCTCTCTCTTTCTTGTTTACAAGACGGGTTACGACCCCAAACCCCCCCCCCCCCCCCCCCCCCAACCATATTCACAATCCAGTTTCAGTGGTATGGGCTCTTTAAAGCCCTTTAAAGAACACAAACTAGCAAAGAGTGTCAACACACAAACACACAGTGCCTCGCTGCCTCCCTCCCTTCCTCTCTCTCTCGCTCAGGCTTTGCTGTTATGCAACTTCATTAGACTTTGTGATGAGTGTCTTTGATGGCTCCATTTACATGGTACAGGAGGACGACCCCTGCTCAACAGCAGCCACAGCGTCGACAACGACAGCAGCAGCAGTGGCCTCCAGATGCGCGGAGATGACTTGATTGGATTTGATTGGATTTGATTTGATGTGTAACAAACACTTCACCTGATTCTCACTCTGGCTTTCTCACTGGGTGTGGGTTTTAATCTGCAGGGCAAACCATCCCTGTTCTGCTGCGCTTGTAGCTCTGCGGCCTTGTACAGGTATTTTTTTAATATAGCCATCATTACACACAAGTTTATCCACACATCTGAGGGTCAAGCTCAGTCAGCTGGCCATAAATCTGCACTCTCTTTTTTTCCATTTCGTGTTTTCTCTGTTGAATCCAGCAGCCTACTATCCAGTACTCCCACCCACCTCCTTTTTCTTACAGCCAAGAGCTAATTAAACTCTGCTTCCAGTTGTTTACAACTTCAGAGAGAGCTGCATTGCCTGTTCAGAGGCTGTATTTCTTGGGATTTCCTACATAAATGCTTATTTAAGCATCTGGAGCTTATCCCCTAAGATGTGCTTTGCTGTTGTTCAGAGTAAAGTAAAGACGGTTATCCAAGGAGAGTCTTCGCCTGGTCCCTTAAACTGAGGGAGGCCTTTGTATGTTTATGAAGTGGAAGACAAGGCTCTGTGCCTAACCTCGAGACATCGTAGTTCAGGGTTGCGATGTGTCATATGGTGAACGGGGTGATGGGAGAAGCTGAAGGAATCCTGATGTAGCAGTCCAGGCCAACCTGCCTGACTCTGAGTCAAATGCAGCAAGTGTGTTTGTGTGTCGGGGGGTTATATTCTGCGCTAGCACCTTAAAGAAGAAGGAGAGGAGAGTTCTTTTCCTTTGAGAGGATGTCAGGTGTGCGTGTGCATGTGTGTGTATGTGTGGGCGAGTTTGCTTTTGTATGCTTTCGGGACTAAAATATCCTGACTTTGAAATGTAATTAAAGGCAGAGAAAAGCAGGGCTAACCCGCAATATCAGGAGCAGCAGAACGGCACCGGCCTTACAAAGGCTTACAGGCTTTGTGTTTTAGAGCCAGAAGGGCAAAAACCTTTTCAACAGCTTATTATAAAGTCCAGTGCAAAAGTTTTACTTTACACAGTCCTCTCTAATATCCCTGTGTGTGTGTGTGTGTGTGTGTGTTCTCCCACTTAAAAAATGAGAGAGGCCTGTAATTGACATCATAGGTAGACCTCAACTATGAGCGACAAAATGAGAAAAACAATTCAGAAAATCACATTGTCTGATTTAAGAATTTATTTGCAAATAATGGTGGAAAATAAGTATTTGGTCACCTACAAACAAGCAAGATTTCTGGCTGTCACAGACCTGTAACTTCTTCTTTAAGAGGCTTCTTTGTCCTCCACTCATTACCTGTATTAATGGCACCTGTTTGAACTCGTTAACAGTATAAAAGACACCTGCCCACAACCTCAAACAGTCACACTCCAAACTCCACTATGGTGAAGACCAAAGAGCTGTCGAAGGACACCAGAAACAAAATTGTAGACCTGCACCAGGCTGGGAAGACTGAATCTGCAATTGGCAAACAGCTTGGTGTGAAGAAATCTACTGTGGGAGCAATAATCAGAAAATGGGAGACCTATAAGACCACTGCTAATCTCCCTCGATCAGGGGCTCCGTGCAAGATCTCAGCCCGTGGGGTCAAAATGATCACAAAAACGGTGAGCAAAAATCCCAGAACCACACGGGGGGACCTAGTGAATGACCTGCAGAAAGCTGGGACTAACGTTACAAAGGCTACCGTCAGTAACACACTACGCCGCCAGGGACTCTTGCAGTGCCAGACGTGTTCCCCTGCTTAAGCCAGTACATATCCAGGCGCGTCTGAAGTTTGCTAGAGAGCATTTGGATGTTCCGGAAGAGTATTGGGAGAATGTCTAATAATCAGATGAAACCAAAGTAGAACTGTTTGGTACAAACACAACTCGTTGTGTTTGGAGGAGAGTGAATGCTGAGTTGCACCATACCAACTGTGAAGCATGGGGGTGGCAACATCATGCTTTGGGGCTGTTTCTCTGCAAAGGGACTAGGACGACTGGTCCGTGTACATGAAAGAATGAATGGGGCCATGTATTGTGAGATTTTAAGTGCAAACCTCCTTCCATCAGCAAGGGCATTGAAGATGAAACGTGGCTGGGTCTTTCAGCATGACAATGATCCCAAGCACACTGCCAGGGCAACAAAGGAGTGGCTTCGTAAGAAGCATTTCAAGGTACTGGAGTGGCCTAGCCAGTCTCCAGATCTTAACCCCATAGAAAACCTTTGGAGGGAGTTGAAAGTCTGTGTTGCCCGCCGACAGCCCCAAAACATCACTGCTCTAGAGGAGATCTGCATGGAGGAATGGGCCAACATACCAGCAACGGTGTGTGCCAACCTTGTGAAGACTTACAGAAAACGTTTGACCTCTGTCATTGCCAACAAAGGATATATAACAAAGTATTGAGATGAACTTTTGTTATTGACCAAATACTTATTTTCCACCATTATTTGCAAATAAATTCTTTAAAAATCAGACAATGTGATTTTCAGAATTGTTTTTCTCATTTTGTCTCTCACAGTTGAGGTCTACCTATGATGTCAATTACAGGCCTCTCTCATCTTTTTGAGTAGGAGAACTTGCACAATTGGTGACTGACTAAATACTTTTTCCACCACTGTATTATATATAATATGTCATTGTCATTGATGTGAAGCACAGAATGTTATAGAAGTGCCCCCAGGTGGAGAATCTTCAGCCTGCTAAACTTGAGAATTTTGTGGGGCCGAGCAAACCTGTAGTACTCTAAGGGTCTAGTGCTTATCCTGTATTATATACATGATAAGATTATTTAATCATTATATCTTGACATTAAAATGAGCAACAAACCTGAAGAAAGTCCCCATACCATGAAACCATCAGAATAAATCGTTTATATATTATATAATTATATATCTTATAATATATATTTAATAAAAAATAATATATATATATTATTTGTATTAAATATATATGAATACATATTTATTCTGTAATAAAATAAATAAATAAATAACCACAAAATTCTCAAGTTTAGCAGACTGAAGATTCTCCACCTGGGGGCGCTTCTATAAGTTTCTGTGCTTCACATTAATGACAGTGTGTCCATGCTTAGGCAAATCTCTGCAGATACCGATATGATACTTATATCATTGAGTGCAAGTATTACTGCTATGAGTGACAGTAGTAGTAATAGTGAGAGTAGTAGTGCTGCCCCTCCCTTCAGTATGTTGTTTGGTTGTATCCTCATATGTTACATTAAAATATGTGTGATATTCACTTATTTCTAACATGGAAGGATGAGGAGGGCATGTGATAGCATGATTCAGTAACTTTACACCCATCATTTTACAGGTAAAATACACTGTATGGACACCCTGTCTGAATTTAAGCTCTTCGTAATAAGTATGTGGTGGGTTATCACCAAACTAAATCATAGCATCACTTAATTTTATTTATGAACTTTATTTTGGGCTTTAGTTTGTCACTTATGTAACAGATTGAGTTGAAATGAGAAATTCAGAACTTATACCAGTACTTGCGCTGCTCCCAGCTCCCCCAGTGGTTACTCTTTTTGTTTTCTTTTACTATTCTTTAACTCCGCTCCCACCGCACCATCTGCCTGGTACTCTGTGTTCCCAAGAGCTTGTCTCAGGTGTTCTTGGAGCGCAAGAAAGGCTTGGGGACAGCTTTCAGAGGCACTGTTAAACTGAAGTGCAAAAAGACATTATTACACTGTTATACTGCACATCTCAGCCCAGCAGCAGCCCTGCAACCTTTTTTTGTAAGACACTTACTACTAACTCTGGAGAGCTGGTGGAAAGTTTTGAAGCCAATATTGAGGCCTTCATTTATCTCTGTTTTATCAGAGCGCAGAGCTTCACACCTACTCTGCACAGCTGAGCTGACTTGTGTTTTAGCAACATGCTCACAAAGCAGCCAACAATTACTAACTAATGGTAAGTGGTGACTGAGTAGGGATTTGGACCAATCACAGTCAGAGTGAGTTCTCAAAAAAAAACAAGGTGGGGATTTGGACCAATTACAGTCCGGGTGGTGATTTGGACCAATCACAGTGAGAGGTCGGTCTCAAAACAAACAAGGTGGGGATTTGGACCAATCACAGTCAGAGTGGGGATTTCGACCAATCACAGTGAGAAGGAGGTCTCAAAACAAACAAGGTGGGGATTTGGACCAGTCACAGTCAGAGTGGGGATTTGGACCAATCACAGTCAGGGGGAGGTCTCAAAACAAACAAGGTGGGGATTTGGACCAATCACAGTCAGAGTGGGGATTTGGACCAATCACAGTCAGGGTGCACAGTTAGCTGATTTGGACGAATGTACATGTTTGTTTATTATAGTTTGTTTAATAAAGTTAGTGAAGTAATGTTTAATCCAGCCCTGATGCCTGAGGTCTTTCCCACATGGTGAGATATATGGTTTATTAATTCCACAGTGGTATCGGCCCATACACAGTTTATGTAACATGCGTTTTTGATTTGGACCAGTCACACTTGAACTGTTTAGGATTGAGGTATACTGCTGGCTTGGCTGTAAGGTATATGCAGCATAACTGGAAGTAATGGAAGAGATGGTGGGTCTGATTAGATCAGGGGTCGCTGGAGAGCTCCTGAATGCGTTTGAGGGCTCCACGTTCCAGCAGCTGGTGAATAAACAGTGAGCTGCAGCTGGAATGAAATGTGACTCTTTGGTGATTTTTGCCAGAGTTCCTGAATTTCCTCTCTGATCGGGTTGTTGGCCAGGGTTCCAGAAGCGGGTTCTGGTGAGTGCCGCAGCTCCACTAATTTCAGCTGCAGGAGTGTAATGTGCCTCGCTGCTAAACACACAAGTCTTGAATGGCCCCTGGGTGTGAGTTCAGTCTCGGCGAGGAGTGTTTACGATGTGTGCTTGTTCCTTGTTTGTGTGTTCCAGTCGGGTCTGGTTTATTTGCTCACCAGCACGTTGGCCCAAGGGTCTACTAAGACAACAGAGGACAGGGGTGAGGAAGAGCTTCCCTCACTCACTCACACACAAACACACACACACACACACACACACACACACACACACACACACACACACCAAGAGTTTGAGAGGCACACATTTCTGTTGGAACACAGCCATGCATCACTCCCACTCAGTTAGTCCCTAACCTGTTAGCAGAACACACACACACTTTCATCTATGTCTCTCTCATTTGGACTCTCTCTTTCTCTCTCACTTGCTCTCTCTGACCATTTCCCACTCTCTCTTGCTCTTCTCCCTCTCTTTCTCCTTTACCATGTCTCTCTCGCTCTCTGGCTTGCTCTTTCTGCCTCTCACTCTCTCTGTTTTTCACTCTCTTTCGTTCAATCCTGCGGTCTCCCAAGTCCTCTCATTTTCCCAGTGTGTCTCTCTCTCGTTTTTGCTTTGTTTTACTTCCTTGTGCTTTCTCCAATTCTCTCTCTTTTCCTCTCTAGCTCTGTCTATCACTCGCGATCTCTTATTCTCTCTTGCTTTGTCTCTCGCTTGCTTGCTCTGTTTCACGTTCTTGTGCTCTCTCTATCGCTCTCACTCTGTCACTTTCTCACTCTCTCTCTCCTCCCTCACTCACTACCTTGCTCTCTCTGTCTAGCTCTCGCGCTCTGTCGTTCACACTCTCTCACTCACTTTGTCTCTCGCTCTCGTTTGCTGTTACGCTTTCTTGCACACTCTCTCTCTCCTCCTCTTTCTTTCACTGTCGCTCTCGCACAGGCTCTTGCTCTATCACTGTCTTGCTCTAATGCGCTCTCTAGCTCTCACACTCTCTGTTCTTAAGTCTCTATCTTTCACTCTCTCTTGTCTTTCTCTCTCTTTCTCTCTCTCTTTCTCGCTCTCTCATTTCGTCATGTCTCTGGAGAGCAAAGGCTTATTGAACATACCTTTATATCACAAAGCTTTCCAAAGAATCATTTTATTGCACCACACACACACACACACACACACACACACACACATATATATATATATATATACACTATCAGAAGCCTGGCTCCATTAGCAGTAATTGATTTAACTGAGGATGATGTATGTTTTGTTTATATGCGTATAGATAACCCTTCATTATCTGCAGTGCGGTATAGACCTATGGCATACAGCCACTTCTAGGCCGTCCACTTTTCATCTAGCTAATGCTCACACTAGCACACGTGCTGACGCACGCACTACCGTACACCAGGGCGGCTCTGTCCGGCCTGTGTGGCGTAGCGGTCCTGTGGCTGAAACAGAAGGCCGTACCGAGTGACTCAGCAGTAATCACTGCCAAGCTCCTCTTCCATCTCTGCTAATTGGTTCAATAGCCAGTTCAACTCCGAGGCTGCGGCAGGCCTTCCAAGCATGGCTCAATTGGCTTAACCGCTTTATCTGGGAAGTCCGCGTTCCAGTAATGATATTAACCAGAAAGGCGGCCTCATCAGGCAGCCGCTCTAAAGCAGGGAAGCTAACCGGCGCTGTTAAATGATGTCTGTGGTAATTAATGGTGTGTCTTCACTGGAAAGGACTTGACTGGGAGTTTACACTAATGGTGGCTATGAGGGGAAAAACTCTGAGGTGCTTCCTTTTTTATTTATTTATTTTATTTTTTGTCTTTAATAGGGCAGTGTTGCGTGGTCAAGGCTGAGCAGGACTGATGAGGCAATGTTTGGGTGTGGATGGATGTGAATGTGTGTGGAAGTGAGAGAGAAAGGAGAACGCTAGTATCACTGTCACATCAAAACCTCAGTAATTTGAAAACATTTCATTATGAATAAAAAAATAGAGCAAAATCAATTTAATGAATTAATTTGAAGAACATTGGTCTGAAAAATGTGGTCCCTGATTCTTTAATAAAATAAAAGGGAATTATTAGTATTATACCCTGAAGTTAAGGACATGCACAAACAACCATACTGTGATGACCTTAGAATGTATTGTGTTAGGAATGTGCCTTAGAATATATATACATATATACATTGAAAACATGAACTAATCCTCTGCATGGTTTAAGATCAGCCTGCATTATTTTGGACATTAGTTTGATCCCATAAATACTCAGATTCCTCAAGCACCTGCAGGAACTCTGGTGTTTGGTACCGATGTTTAGAAAAATCCCTAATTATCTGTCAATATAAATACAATAATTCTTTACGGTTATAGACTCAGATTGGCTCAGTGGTCTTAATGCTCTACCGCAATGACCTAGGGGTCGGGAATACTGAGCCATCTCACTTTGCCATCAGCGGCCAGAGTCTGAGATAGCACAATTAACCATTCTCTCTCCGGGTGGGTAGATGGCCAACCCACCATTTTCCACTGATGCGCTGTATGTCCAAATGTTTGTGGACACCCCTTCTAATGAGATGCGTTCTGCCTCTTTAAGTTGCACCCATTCCCGACATGGATGTGCAATTGCCGGACACTTACCGCTTTGTCTAGACCCTGTAGAGAGGTATTGCAAATAGAATAGGACTCTCTGGAGCAGATAATAAACATGAACCTATTGGCACCATGCCTAGTGCTAGATGTGGGTTGGAAGGGTATAAAGCCCCCCAGCATTGTGACCGGTGTTCTCTGGAATGATTAATGGGGCTCCATCCAATACTTTTGGGATGAGTTGGGGACGTGATGAGATGGGGTGGTGATTGTCCAACATCCTGACCTCAAGCTAAATGCAATCAAATTCTCACAGCAATGCTCCACAATCTAGGGGAAAGCCTTCTTCCCTGGACAGTGGAGACAGTTACTCCAACAAAAGTTGGAGTTTTTTTTTAATATACCCTTGGAAGAAGCCATACATGAGCAGATGTCCCAATACTTTTGTCCATGTAGTGTAGAAGTCCGATATTGATACTCAAGCTAATTTGCATACACTCAGCCCTCTTAATATTACAGTAAAGACAAGCAAGTGATATATCGTGCTGTACTAGGACATGATGTGGAGCTAGACACTATATCTTGTCTGCGTGTGTGTCTGTATGTACATGTTGCTCTGAGCGTTCCTCTGTATGTATGTGTGTGTGCCTACATCCCGCACGGACTGGCCTGCAGTGGCCCTGTGTAGGCTAACGAGTGGAGTTGTATAATGTGCTTCGCCCACACACTGGCCTGCTGATAGGTGTGCAGTCGCAGAGATCACTCCACCACTGCAGCGCAGCACCGGGCCAACGAGCTCCCTCACACTCACCACACACTGTACTCCCACACACAGAGCTCATACTGCCTCTGATCGTGACTCCCCTCTCTGTCTGTGTGTGTGGTGGTGTTTGTCTATATATGAGAGAGCGAGAGAGAGAGAGTGTATTGTGTGTTGTTCATGATGGTGTTTTTTTGTTTTACATATTTCAACATGCCCAGTACTGTATGTATCTGTATGTATTACTGAATACACGCAAGTCTGTGAGCATCAGGGAGCATCAGTG
This sequence comes from Salminus brasiliensis, assembly GCF_030463535.1. Classification (NCBI taxonomy): domain Eukaryota; kingdom Metazoa; phylum Chordata; class Actinopteri; order Characiformes; family Bryconidae; genus Salminus; species Salminus brasiliensis. The sequence goes on from NC_132886.1 coordinate 23,543,456, forward strand.
AGCATCATCCTGGAAAAAGATGCCCCCGTGTTATTGTTCATGCCCAACTATGGAACTATGGAATCTATGCTGTCGCGTACACATAGCCTACGCATGGCAAGAACTGTGATTGAGCCACTGAGGTGTGCGTACAACAAACCAGGTGACCGGATCTACCGGCGTCCGTCAAATCATCCTCGTCCATGTCTTCTGATGGCTGGATAAGCACAGAAATTTTGCTCTGCTTCTGCCTTAATCAGCTCCAGGGCCATGCAGACCATCTCCTCAAATGTTGTCTTCTGAGTGTTTCATTAAAATAATAAAGGCTATTGGCTCAAACTCTGGCTCTGGCTCAAAAAATCTGCTCCTTTTCAGCCGCCATTGTTATATTGTTATATTATACTGCGTCAAAAGAAGTGCCCACAGTTGCACAGAAAGCCCATTGCCAGACTAGTGTTTCGGCGGTGTAATAGGAGAGCGACGCAGAGGCAATTTGTCATGACCATGGTAGCTGATCCAACCTGTAGTGTGTTGAACAGTGAGCATAAGCTCTCATATAGGTCTTATGCACCCACCAGCCATAACATTACAACCACCTGGCTTATGTTGAGCAGGTCCCCCTTGTGCCGCAACATCCGATCTGAACATTCGAGGCTCTGAAGGTGTCCTGTGGTATCTGGCACCAAGACATAAGCAGCAGATCCTTTTAAGTCCTGCTAGTTGTCAGAGTCAGAGCCTCCATGATTAGCATCAATGAGCCTTGAGCCTCAATGAGGTGCCCATGATCCTGCCGCCTGTTCACCGGTTGCCCTTTTTTGGACTATCTTTGGTAGCTACTGACCACTGCATATCAGAAAGACCTGCCTGATGTTTTGTAAGTTGTGCTGGATAAGAGTGTCCACTTAATGCCATAATTGTAAAGGTAAATGTTTTGGAGATGTTCTGACCCAATCATCTAGCCTTCACAGTTTGGCCCTTGTCAGAGTGTCTCAGATTCTTATATGTATATATTTTTTACTACTTTTAACACATCACCTCCAGGAACTCACTGTACACTCACTGCCTAATTTCTTCTTGACAGATGCCACTGTGTTTCACCTAACCTGTCAGTGGTGCTAATGTTATGGCTGATAGTTGCGTTGATATAAAAATATAATCTGAAAACAAAAGGCAGTAGGTCAGAATCTGCTGTAAAACTGGTATCTTGTATTGCTATGAAATGGTCAGATATGGAGAAAAAAAAAGTTTGGAGAATTTGAGATAAGGCATTCATCACTGACAGCTGTTAAGCATGGTGGTGGTAGTATCAGGCTTTTGGCTACTGGTGGAACTGGTACAATGCTCCAACTGGATATAATAATGAAGAAGGAGGACCACCTCAGTATTCTTCAGCACAACATTAAACCATCAGCTAGACGGTTGAAACTTGGACGTAATTGCGTGTTCCAACAGGCTAGTGACCCCAAAAGCACATCTAAGCTGGCTGTGAAATAAATCTAGCTGGCTAACATTTAAGCCTTTGGAGTGGCCTTTGGAATAGCCTTTCCAAACTCCTGACCTCTTAATGTGTGGACAGTATTAAAGTCAGGTCTGTGCCAAAAAATACACATTTAATTGAACTCTTAGCAATTCTGCCAATACGAGTGGTAAACTATTCTGTAGCCTGTTGATGCCTACCAAAAAAATATAGTCAGGGTACGATCGTGTTGGATGTTCCCCAGTAGTAAAATTTTGACTGAGAACATACACCATCACAAAGGTCATATTTTAATATGGGGCTGATGATGATAAGGCAGTAGGGCACAATTGATTTGGCTGTATTTAAACATTCAAAGCTTAAACCCAACCCTACCAGAGAAAAGGCAGAGGCGGGTCTTCCAGCGCTTATGTGTCTTTTGCATTTGCCGTAGTCAGAAGCTAATCCGCTTGAGCTAAGCTTCGCACGGCATGCTGCTAACTTTCTGGGTGGAACTCATACTTGTAAAAGCTGTTTCTCCATTACGCTCATCAGTCTTTGCACATGGGCTACTGAGAATTCTCAGCACAATGCATGCACTGAACCATAACGCCATACCATGATGGTGATGGACACACCAATTATGTAGCAATGATGATCCCTTTCGACCCCTTAATGGTGGGCCGAAAGTGTTATTACAAACTTCTATTACCATAAATAGCCCCACCAGCTTGTACAGAAGTCCCTGTAGTTACTGAGTAATACAGTTTAGTGTGTAAAAAGCCTTTCTGCATTAAGAGGTTGAATGTGCAATGTGCAAATCTCCTTTGTCTTTTTCTGTTTTGGACACAAGTACAGGGACAGTGAGACTCTAAAGGGACTAAAAATCCTTTAAAATTTCACATTCTAAAAGCAGTTCTACCAATTATCCACGCTTGGTCAAATTCAGGCTAATTTCATGAAGCCACTTGCCCCAAAGGGATTCTGCTTTCAGTAACTTTCTGCCTCATAGTCTGATAGTTGTAGTGCAGGCAGCTCTAAGCTCATATGATTACAATTTGACCTCAGTAGTGCTATTAATGTGCTTTCTCCCCACGAACCCACGCACACAGAGACGTCTGAGTGTGCTCATTATCTCCTGCTGTCTGTTACAGGCTTTTAAATGCTGATGTTCTCTCACCCTGTTCCCACTGATACTCTACTCACCGTTTAACGCTGGACACACACTTTGTGCTCAGCGCTCGCTATGTGTGTGTGTGTGTGTGTGTGTGTCTCTCTCTTTCTCTCTCAAGCTTTTTTTCTGTCTGAAGTGGAACATTGACTGTTGTATTGTAGCCACACTCTACCAAAAACCCTCTCAGCCTGTTAAGCATTTGGATCAGTCGCAACCTGTCTCCAGACAGTCTGCATAATTTATCATTTGTTAATTGATAATCACGATATTCGCCTTTGCAGTTCTGATACTGTCCACCAGCACAGGCCTAACATGGACTGGAAGCTGCACTCTCTACCCTCTACAGGACTGAGAAGCTGCCTTCCAAAAATGAAGCTCCGGCTCCAGAAACGGCACTTTCAAGCTTGACTGAAGTTTGACGTTTTCTGGTCAGATGAGACAAAGATGTTTGGGAAGTAAAGGTGAAGCATTCGACTAGAAGAACACTGTACTAGCTGTTAAACATGGTGGTGGTAGCAACATGCTCTGAGGCTGTTAAGCTTTTGAAACGGGCTTCCCAAGGTCCTGGCCTCCAAGCGGCCTACACCGTTGTGAGTAGGTGTGTCTACGTCTTTCTGCAGCCAAAAGACTAGTTTAGGCCACACTATTGACTCTATTGGTGGATTACAAACGATGCTATTCACAACTATTCAGAGCCTCTCTTGTACTGTACTGAATCTTATGAAACCAGTCAAATTACATTGTTTGTAATGAGACCTGTAGCTGATCAGTGTTTACTAAGCACTAACAGTATCCTCGATATGCTTAGACAAGCATATTGTTACAATACGATAAAATAGTGGAAACCCTTTTGCCAGAAGCTTATATATTGATTGTAAAGCAATCAGGTCTAGGTGCTTAGCCAATATTCAGCCCAATATTTGACCCTGAATGTATAATAGTATAAGCTCTCATTTTAAAAAATACGAATAAAAGATGGATGCTGTCACCCATTCTGCCCCAGAACAAAAAAACTGGGAGGTTTAGAGAAATCATTGACGGCGCAATACCGTCATGACGTTCATGTCCATGCTGAGTGTACGTAAACCTCCGACCGCGCTCCTAGATGTTCTTCCTTGCTTTGTGCTTCTGTGTGTAAGCATGTATAGCCTGCATTAAATGAGCTCTAAATCATTCCCACTCCAGGCAAACAGCAGCTGCCGGAGCAGACCTCGGGACTCTGTGCGGTTACAGCAGAGTGAACACAGAGCTGATTGTCTTCGGGTTGTTTCCATGTCGATAAGTGAGGTTTCCATAGTGATGGTAGCTGCTGGTCTGACTGATGTCGACTGAGAAAAGAGGCACTGTTGGTTAATGTTCCTCTGTAAGGCTGCAGGATGGACAGATGAGAAACGCCTTGAGCTTGAAAGGATGGTTGGCTTTAGGAGCCTTCATACACTCCGCATGTTTACACTGAAGGACAAAGCTGAGTGTCTGCCGCCTGAGAGCAAGTAGTGCTGTTCCTCGACATGCTTTTCTGACAAACTGCATGCCGTTTCAACACTAACATGACAGGCGATGGACGTGTTCAGGTGTGTCTGCACGCTGCGTTACAGTGCTGCTCTGTTGGGGTGTTGTGTTAAGCATATTCATGTACCATATCTGTATGTTCTTCAGGCTGGCCTGAGCACAGCACTGGTTTGATTTGACCCTGTATTTGTAGGTGTAGCATAGAGGAAAATATATGTATATACACACAATCTGCCATAACATTAGTACCACCCTCTGGTTTCTATGCTGTTTATCCAATACCATATAGGAGCACTGAGAAGAAGATCTGTAGTCCATCTGTTTCTCTGAATACTCAATAAGCCAAGTATTTGGGTGGTGGGTCATTCTCAGCACTGCAGTGGCACCGGCATAGTTTTGGTGGCAGTGCTGTGTTAGCGTGTGCTTAGCTGCAGACGCTACAACATCACAAACTAGGTAGGGATGTGATAAGTAGGACAGTGAGCGGAGACAGGGTTTAAAACCTCCAGCAGCACTGCTGTGTTCGATCCACTCGTACCAGTGCAGCACACACTAACACACCACCACCATGTCCCATGAATGACCCACCACCCAAATAATACTTGCTTAGTGGTGGTCCTGTAGAGTCCTGACCATTGAAGAACAGGGTGAAATATAAATAAATATATCTATATCATCCATAACATTTAATACCACCTTGTTTCTACAGTTTAGCTTAGAATTCGGGTCTTTCCATTGTCTTAGAACTGCCCATAGAACTACCTGGTACTTCGTCATGCTTACATGTGTGACATTTGTCCGAAAGCCTCTACTGCCTGCCACAGAAATTCTGGTTATTGGTTGGTGACTGGTTGGTTATTGGTTATTACTACTAAACCAGATTCAGTAATAATGGCTGAGTGAGTCCTCATAAACAGTGTAACATGGTGTTTGTGTAAATTCCACTCCCATCACTTTATTACTGAAACAAATTCTGAGCTTAAAAAGAACCAAAATGACCTTTAATGCGCTTTGCGACAAAACCCTTCATGAGCCGTCTAACCTTAACAGCGAGAACCAGTGTAATTTTTCAGTGTAATTTAGATGTCCGGAACCGTACCGTGATGTAACCCAAAATAATTACAATGCACTTATACACATAATACCTACAAGCTGCTTTTCAGTGCAGCTCCGTCTCAGACTCCTGGAGCTCGGGTAAGCTCACATTTAATGCCTAGAACTTAAAAGATTGTTAAAAAAAAATCTTCTCCACATATGGGATCATGACATTTCCGTGGAGACTATTAGAACGTCCCCAGACTCCTTTATGCTGCGTTACAAAGAAGGTGCGGTATTGGGGAAACAGCAGGGCTGTGAAATGTTGCACCGCTGAGCTGAGCGTGCATGGAATAAAACCCTGTACAAATGCTCAGCCTTTTAAGAGCCTTTCGTTTAAATGTATGTGTACTGCACATCTGCAGAGTGTGTGTGTGTGTGTGTTGTCTTCAGAGACTCAGAGCTCAGCCTAATTGCTTCCCACCACTGTCCCTCTAACAGATGCTAATTGGACGTTTCCAAAAGACATTTTGACTATGCCACATGCTCTCGCACACTTATAAATGTATGTATGTATATATACACACATGCACGCGCGCGCACACACACACACACACACTCTCCTGTGCAGATCTGACATACATCTGCAGATCAGAGTGTGTAAATTATTGCCAATTTGTATCCAAATAGCAGCATAACTCATCCAGAGCGGCTGTGTATGTATTCGTGATGCTCTCGCGCTCTCTCGCGCTCTCTCTCTCTCTCTCTCTCTCTCTCATGCTCCGTCTTTAATGCTCTCTCAAGGCTCACTCCCTCTGTCTCGCTCTCTCCCACTCTGTCACCTTCTCTCGCACATTCTCTCATTTGGGACTTGCTTTCTCTCGCTCTCTCTCACTCACTTTCTCTCCTGCTATCCCTCTCTCGCGCTTTCTTGCTTTCTCTCACCACCTTTCTCTTTCTTGCTACTTCTCTCACTTTTTTCTCTCTCTCTCTGTCTGTCTGTCTGTCTGTCTCTTGCTTTCTCTCTCCGTCTCTCTCTCTCTCTGTCTCTCTCTCTCTGTCTCTGTCTGTCTGTCTCTCTCTGTCTGTCTGTCTGTCTCTTGCTTTCTCTCTCTGTCTCTCTCTCTCTCTCTGTATAAATGAGCATATGGAGGTTAGCTGTTTTTGTTAGAGAACCGGAGAGTTAGGGGAATTATTTTCTCAGGATATTTGCTCCTAATTATTGTTTCTGCTGAAACCAGTCCAGAACGTTTCCCCTGTCAGCTGGGTGATTGATTTCCGCGTGCATCCGACTCTCCCAGTGCTGTTATTTTTCTAAAACGGAGAGGAATGTGAGACAGGGGAAGCTCTTTGGGCAGCGTGTAGCTGCTACTTCGGTATTTAGCGTCCATTTAAGGGTCTTTAGGTAAGGTGGCAATGCGTTTGTCCTGGTCTAGCACGTCTGATCTCATGGATGGGGGTTGTGATAATTAGCTAATGTGGTAAATCGGGTGTGTTGGAGCAGTGGAAGCATTGCACTGTGCGGTGCTCTGACTCCAGCTCAGTTTCTAGAGGTCACCAGAGAAGAACAGCAGCAGAATTGCAGCAGAACTTTCCGAGTTCCGAGAACTGCACGTTTGGGTTCTTTTTGGGTGGTAAAGAAGGAGGCAAATGAGGAAGTAGGGGATTGTGTTTATCTGGAGTGCTGAAGGGGTTTGTATAACAGTCTCATAACTGTTAGGAATCGGCAAGACTGCATCTGTAGCCATCAGCAGACTTTACTGTTGCACAAAGTAGCTGGAATGCGAGAAACCCTGAGGATGAATCATGACTTAATAAGTTTCAGCAAACAGCACTCGGGCTGTAATGGAGGAAGCTGTCTTTATAGAATTCATTCTGATTCCATGAATAAGGAATAAAGGGGGAAATGACTAATGTGGTTGCCAGATTGACAGACAAACAAAGCGGCATAAACATCAGGGCCAGTGGAATCGGGCGAGACGGGGGCCGTGTTATTAGAGGCGTGTAACGGCGGATAGATTGGGTCATTCATTTCAGACGTGTTTGACAGAAACACTGGAAATATTGATAGGCTGTGGGGATTGAGGGATTGAGGGATTGGAAGGACCTTTTCTTTTTTCTTCTTCTTCTTCTTCTTTCAAAAAGCATTTGCATTTCAAATTGATACTGTAACGGAGCCTGCTATCTGCCGTAACCATGGAAATGTGCATCTCACTGTGCACCTACAAGAGCATTATGTCAGCCTTCTTATTGTGTGCTCTTGCTTTTAATGTAGAACACGTTCTCTTTCAGAAAACCTGCTGTACATCAACTGTGCCGTGCTGGCAAATTGGAACTAGCCTGTAGGAATGCATTCTGGAGGTCCTCTAATTTAATTCTGCTGAACTATTAAAAAAAAAAAAAAAAAGGCCATATAAGTGCTGTGTGTTCAGATCAGTGTTTCCAAACCGTTCTTCTGTCATGGCGCGCTTTTAAAACCGAAAGGACCCCACTAACACTAATCGAACCTGTTCAACAGAGCCTATAGCTTACTAATGTAGCATATAGCTTTCCAGCGGTCCTGTCTTGCACCACTGCACTATCCAACACATCAGAATATGCAATACTGTACACCGTGGTATCTCAAAATTAGGACGGTAAAAAAACTTATCTAGCCTATCTAGTACATGAAAAAAATAAGCTCATCAGAACTCTGACAACAGGTGGGAAGAAAAACAAGCCCACAGAGTTTCAGTGACCTGCTGGTTTCGATTAACAATTCACTCCACTGCCTCTGCATTTTCAGGTATGAGTCTTTATCCTCTAAACCTGTATGATTTGAGCCTGAGTTAGCTGGAATATGGGCTGTGCTGTGGTGTTTAGCCTACTGGCTAGCTTGGATAGGAGCCTAGATGGCCAGCTACAAGTCCAAACCCTGCAGAGCCTGCAAGTCTGTGGCCCAGTTTTCCATCCCAATTACCCAAGCCACTCATCGCTGCTCTCCCCCAATCACATGTAATCCCAACACTGGGAGGATGAGGGCTGACACATGCCACCTATTTCTGAGCTGTTGCCGGTGCAGCCTCACTTGGCAACCAACATGCTTAGTGGAAAGTCCCAGGTACCCGGCTCTGATGCGTCGGCCAGCAGGTGCCAGTGCCGGCCAGTATCGCACTGAAGTTAACCCACTCAGACAGAGAAAGGCCAGTTGCGCTCTCTCAGGCTCTGGCTGCTGATGACAGGCAAGTTTAACAGTGAATGAAGTGCATAAAGGCCTTCATTATGGTCCGCTCTCCTTTCACTGCTATTTCTCTATTCTGGTGAGTAGCAACTGACTTGCAAATCCTTTTTGGATTTCACTGACGATTCTCTTTATTACTGGATTCAGCAGAAGTCTGCTAATGTGTTTTTTTGGGGAAGGAAGATAGAGTTATGATTTGAGACATGCATGATATGCGACAGAAAAGGTCATTGAACAGTCCAATCACAGCTGAGGAATTTTACCCTTTCAGAAGGTGTAGAGAGGAGTGATTACATACGACTTGACTGCCTGTGTTAAATGTCATCGTATTCCACCTTCCTTACCTTAACCGCTTTCTCCATTAGAGACATTTATAAAGGGGAACAGTGTATAATTTCTGCTTCTTAAATAGGCCTGACTATACCTTTGGGTAATTCACGGTGGGGATGTTAACCTTCTCCACATACCATCACAAACTCCCGACGGTTCAGAAGTCATCCCTACAGTTTACAGCCACAATTCCTCGCTGTTGCGAGTGAACGTCCCAATAATAGCATAAAACAGCGGCCCTGTTTTTAATCTAGCTCTGCGCATAGGATCAAAAGTTTATTACAGCAGCCTGGCTTACTTCCCAAGACTCTCCCACAGCGTTCTGAGCCAAAAACACACACTGCAGGAGCTGGTACTGAAGTTCAGCACTCGCATGTCAGAGGGTTAAAAGCTTTGGAAATGAGTAAGCACTTCAAATGTGATGTTTAACGCCCGTCTACAGCTGTCCTGTGAATTTACAGCAGTCCTGTTCTGTTGCAGAGTGAAGCAGTATCCAGTCCAGACCTGCTAGTGGAGCTTATTACAGATGAAATGTACAGTACCGTTGTTGAGAACAGGAAAGCAGGAGCCCGACCTGTTTCCATCTCATCTGCAGAATATCATCATCTTGTATCTCTATTTTTGAAGGTTTTTACTTTTTTGGCAGAGTTTGAATCTATCTGCCATTTTTTCTTTATATTGGGTCGGAATGAACCAATAGGAATGCTCCAAAGTTACGTGGAATTAAATCTTTTACATTGACTTGAGTTGAAAGTTAAGAAGGTTTTCATTCTCCTGTAATGTTGGTATTTTAGAAATCCAATGTTTTGCACGACAGTGACTTAAGCAGTAGAACACACAACAGTAACAAAATTATTTTACAAAATAAAAAAACCCAAAATAATAAAAAAAACTTGAATTTTAAACTGAATATGCTTTAAATCTGTCAGATCCTTCCACCAAAAAGTAGTTCCACAACAAATTACATTTACACTCAAGGATTTTAGCAGACACTCCTCTCCAGAGTGACTTACGAAAGTGCTTCACTCCGAAAATGCTTCACTCCGAAAATACCCTTAGCTAGTTTGTAAAAGCTAGGATCTAAACGATACCTCCAAGCTTAGATACTACTACACACACCTACACAAGTCAATATGGAGACCAAAAACTCTGCTATTTGCCCAAGTACTCTCAGATGAGATGGATCTTCAGTCTGCGTTTGAAGACAGTGAGCAACTCTGCCGTTCAGACACCCAGGGAAAGTTCGTTCCAAGGCAGGAAAAAAAGCCTGGAAGCTTGTCCTCCGTGGATCTTAAAGGATGGCGAGTCAAGCTGAGTCGTACTCTAAGCTCGAAGGGCTCTTGGTGCAGATCGGGTAACAGTTCCAAAACATTCAGAAGCGATGCAACCGAAGCAACAGGTTCCTTAATGTACCTGTTGAGCCCTGTATGCGATCCAAGGTCCGTGTTTACTTAGTCTGTGAGCCTGTAAGCAAGCTGAATTTTGTATCTGATCGTTTTCTGGTTTTTTATTTGTATAAGAAAACCCACGTAAACCTAGAACCACAATTTATGCTAATCCCCGTCCTTTAAGTAATATTTTGAGTCATCATAACGTATGATATGATATGATGATATTCTATCCATATTACAAACTATCAATTATAGTAAACAGAGGCCTAAAGGTCTGTGCCGTATGTTCCATGGCCAGTCTCGTGGTGTGGTTTCAGCAGAGATGTTTGAAAACCGCTCAGGAGCCGAGCACTTGTTGAAGCCTGGATCCCTTCAGGCAGCACGTTCACTCCGTTTATTACAGGACAAAACAAGCGAATACCCCTTTACACTATTACTATACAAGGTCATCTCAATAACTGTATCGCTGCGCTGTGCTCTCCATGAAAGTGAGGCTTTGCTCGGGGCCAGCAGGCATTGTTTATTGTACAAAGGAGCATTTCATCCCACGCCACTGATGCATTTATTATTCATTAAACAAGAGACCAGGTGACACGCTTTATTTGAAAAGCCTTAAGCACTGTTGGTTGGCAACAAGGCGGAGGGAAAGCTTTCTAGAACTGTGGCACTTCAAAGCCCTGCCATCAGCTCTGTATGGAAATGTGCGTCATTGTGAACCGTGGACAATGTGTTGTTGAGAGACGTGTTAACAGAGGATTACAGGTGTCACTCGTTTACGTGCACTTTGGCAAGTTCTTTGAAGGACTGATCAGTCTGCTGGGGTTGAAGATGCTGCTAATGACCATGCTGTGAATGTGCCTTCCAGGAAATGTCTTCAGCGAAGAAACTCACTGATGCACGTCTTCTTCTTTTCTAGTATGTGGGGACATCCATGGGCAGTTCTTTGACCTGATGAAGCTTTTTGAGGTCGGAGGGTCTCCAGCCAGCACACGCTACCTTTTCCTGGGCGATTATGTGGACAGAGGATATTTCAGTATTGAAGTAAGTTGTATTGTTGCATTCAGCCTCACTTTTCATGCAGCAAAAGTGTGAATCTGGTAGTTGTTCTTTACATATATTTCAAAAATGGACCAGTAGAAAGGCTCCAAAATGACACATGGAACCTAAATCTGAGTTTTCTTTCTAGTGAAGTCAGTCTGGCTCTTTAGGGCCCACAATGTAAACGTACAGAGTACGTCTTATAAATGTCTTCCCAAAGTCTAATAAATGTCTCTCCATGTAAAATTGGCGGTTATAAAAGTGGTCATGGTTACTACAGCATTACCCTGACCAATCAATAGGCTAACAAGGCTCCGCCCTCTCTTTGAGTAGAAAAACCTTGCGAGCTTAATGCTTGAGCCACAGTTGGGGGAGCGGCTGCCCCACGAGCCCTGACGTCCTTTCCCAGCCATATAAAATGACGACAATAGACAACTTTTTGATGGTTTTCTGATAGCTGATTGCCATTTATCTGCCAAATGAACAAAATGACAGCTTTTTCCATCAGTTTTCACTGCTTGAAGAGTTTTTAATCAGTGATCTTTATATTCATCAAGTTTAAGTTTGCTTTCATTTTTCGTTTTCTGAGATGTTGTATCAGTTATAGAAAGTGTAAATGTCTTCACTCTTGAGATTTGTGTTATTTTTCTCCACTCTGGTGAAACTCGCTGAAGCTTCCTCAACGATAACATCACATCTCTGTGTGCTTGTTCTCTTTTTTTCTCTTTTTCAGTGTGTGCTGTACTTATGGGCCTTAAAAATCCTTTACCCCAAAACACTGTTTTTGCTGCGCGGGAACCACGAATGTAGACATTTAACAGAGTATTTCACCTTTAAACAGGAATGTAAGTAAAGCCCCAGCTCATCCTGACACACCATACACACCTGTGTTCTACCAGGTATGCTTCCCAACGTGATCCGCCATTTAAAGGCACCCTAGAATGGAGTTCTGTATTTGTCTCGGCATGGCTGAATAATGAGAGGTCGATACATGGAAGTATTGTGAACTTCAAATGCTGGTCTATTCTTCTTTAAAAGAAAGCAACACATTAAGGTGAAATCGAGCAGTAAAATGAGCCTACTGCAACCCCCACCCCCCTCATTAGCCTTTATTATTCATCGCAACAGCTCATTTAAGACAATACAAAGGCAAGGCTAAAAACTAATGCAAGCTGACCAGCGATTATAAAAGGGTGCCCAGCTACAGGTGTCCATTGGACCAGTCTGGGGAAGATCTGTGAGGGCCGCATGCACAGGCCAGGGATGAGCTGTATCAGCAAGCTGGGTGTTAGGCTAAAAGCTAATCCTAGTAGACCCTTCAGCTAGCTAAAAGCAACATTGTCCAATAAGATGGGAATTAGTACAAAAAGGTCCCGTCACAGCTAAGAGCTAGAGAATGTGACTGAGGGTCGCTGCAGTGATGTAATTCAGCCAATCAAAGCAGAGAAAAATCAGTGCAAAGGGAAAATAACACGGTTGTAAATGGGCTTGAGAAACTGCATCTGAGCATTTTTCAGCCCAACCAAAATCACACTTCAAACAGTACTGAATGAATGCATTCAACAAGTCCGGCCTATTCCAGTCACAAACTGCCAGGCCAACACGTCTTTCCAGCAGGTCTGCATTGAGAACTTAAAGGGGTTTCCTGTTCAGCGTATGAGGTCACATTTCTCTTCCTTGCTCACTTTAATGTTTATACTTGTCAAACCAATTGCTTTTGGACTGGGCTGGATGTCACACACAAAGAATACAAAAAAAGAAATTGACCAATCGGACATGTTTGGACTGCCTTTTAAAGACTCTCCACCTCTGGCTAACACACAGGACCAGTGTGTTGGTGTATTTTGATGTTTGCATTGGCTGGCCAGCCTCCTTCCTCCCTGCTTTTTCAACCTGGCCTTCTTTTCCATCTGTGACAGGTAGAATTAAGTACTCCGAGCGGGTGTACGACGCGTGCATGGATGCCTTTGACTGCCTCCCCCTGGCCGCGCTCATGAACCAGCAGTTTCTGTGCGTTCATGGAGGACTGTCCCCCGAAATCACAAACCTTGATGACATCAGAAAAGTAAGTATGCCTCACCCTCAATCTTCTCCCACAGCTTTTAAAAAGCTCCTTGCTGGGATTTAGCTCAGTAGTTAGACCACTTCGTCCTGATCACAATAAAATGTGCTAATGAAATAACACCTGGTTCAGGGGTCCTCAGTAGCAGTATGATACCCAACACTCTGGACTCTTTGTCCCTTTTTTTCCCCTTAGAATGAGAATTGATTATTCATATATGCTAATTAACCCTCGCAGCGCATGATATATTTCATGAATATCAAGAGAGCCTCCCTCATTACTCCTCTTTCATTTTTTTTTCTACTTCTTCAGCGCTAACTAAAACAGAAACTTTTCCAATTTCCTCCGACCGTTTCCTTTAGAAACAACACTCTGTCATTAAGCCTAGATGGCCTTTCCCTCCTCTCCAGTCTGTGGATAAGAAGCAGATTTTAAACACTTAAGAATGGGGCCCCTTCAATTTCCTCACCTTCAGTAAAAGGCTTCCTGACGCTACAGTCGTACTCTCCTCTCCCCTCCCCTCTAATTGATTGGACCATTTGCGAGAACCATTGTCATACGGCCGGCTTATAAATGGTCTCTGCCAGATATGAGCAGGCAAAACGGTTTGCACTTCTCAATTTCCCGCAGAAGCAAAACTGCGAAACCCATTTAGAGGCAGGATTAGATCGAAAAGATGAGGCGTTCAGAGAAACGTAGCCGCTATCAAGCCTGTGATCACGAGGATTGATTAGTCAAAGCTCTTTACCGCAGTTTTTACTCTCTATTTATTTTCTACAGAATGATGAGATTGATTTAAGAGAGATTTTCTGATGCATGTGGTTTATCTCCGTTCCTATGACTTTAGCCTCCATTTCTAGGCGATTTCCTGCCTGGGCAGACGGCAATAATGAAATGGAAGTCTGAGAAAGGGATGGGCAGGGGATTCAGTCACAGGGCTATATAGCATTTTATACAGATACATCTCAGATACTCTGTATTCTCTGTATAATAATGTGTGTTGCAAGGTGACTACTGATAGGTGGATTGATTAGGTGGACTGCCTTGACTGAATGAATTTAGGTTGCGTATGATTAACACTAGGAACGCCTGTGTTCTGGGTGTTTACCGACTGTATGTTGAGCATGTGTTTACCATCTCCAGTTAGACAGATTCAAGGAGCCTCCCGCGTACGGACCAATGTGTGACCTGCTCTGGTCAGACCCGCTGGAGGACTTTGGCAACGAGAAGACCCAAGAACACTTCACACACAACACAGTGCGAGGTTGCTCCTACTTCTACAGGTGCTTTAAAATATACATTACAGTGCACTTCAAGCCAGCACTACACATTAAGACTCTGTTTTACACTCTTTTACACGAGCCACCAATTCCTGTTCTTAGCTATACCGCAGTAGGAAATCAGAGGCTTGGGCTGACCCAAAAAGCATTTTACAGATTTGAATTAGTTGGTGATATTTCCAACTGAGTACCCATATACTAGTTCAAAATCACCTATAAACCTTATACTGTTTAAAATGTTTTAGTCATCGGTGTGGTGCATCTGATTCAATTATATGCCACAGTGGTACAGTAAGCTCCATAGAGATCCAGTCGGATCACACTCCTTCACTTTGTACAGTGGTCTAAACAATTTTTAAACTAATAACGTGCTAAAATTAGATGATCTCATCGGTATGTTAGTTGCAGAGCAGCTGCTGCGCTGTACCAACAGTGTGTGGAAGCTAATCTTCCCAGATGGCATAGAAATGTGGAATCCACGCTAATTTACCATAACACAATTCAGCGTAGAACCGTTGAACCAGTGTTGATTTCTGGTATTGATTCAGTGGCGAAAGGCATGTGCTGTTCTACGTTGAATCAACACTGAACACCTGCTGAACCTTGAGGGATTGTCCACTACAGTTAAAACATTTAGTTGTTACAACATTAACACAGATAAGTCCTGTGTTATGGAGTCACAGATCTGCTAGTTTACTAAACTGTTGGAAAAGAAAGAGCTAACATGCCTAGCAGAGCTGAGTATAGGTGGTGTGGCTTGAATGCCTGGCGATACTCTGATTTCCTCGCTGTCAGACAACATCTTTGTGTCTCCGTTTTTGTGTTTTTTCACTGTCTATTTGTTTATTAAAATCTGGCAGATATTTTTGTACACTGTGTCCAAAAAAAAAGATTAATGGACCTTACATTGACTTCTATTGAAAATTAAGTTTTTTTTGCTCTTCTATTAACATTTTGGAGATCTGAGGTTTTTTCTAAACAATTTGCATCAAGTAAATGACCTGATAATCATAGACGTAATCAAGTTTAATTGATTCCCTGTGACTGACTTGACTTTTGTGACAAAATGTTTAAAGCCGTGGTTTTATCTGAACTCCGTCCACACTAATCCCTAAATTACTTTCTGTAATCCTTAGAATTCTGGAAATATATACAACAGCAGTGAAATTGTGGCAGTGCTGGGAAGAGCCTTAGGTTTTTAATACTCCACATGGTTTCTGTCTGCTCCTTTAGCCCCATGATAATGCCGGAAATCACAAGAACAATACGCTGTATAGCTCTTATCTATACCTGCAGTTTATGCAGGATAACACTGTTAAAGCAGCAATATGTAGCATTACATGCTCCACTGACCTGTAGTCTCTGGGCTAAGGATGCTGCTAACTGTGCTGTGTAACTTTGGTGAAGTAAGCTGGACAACACTCATGAGAACTGTGTAATGCAGTGTTTTATTTGCGACTCTACTGTGTCCGTACACACAGTGTTGGCCCACACGGTCTAAAATGTGTCCTTTAGGGGTGGCTCAAAGCACAAATTGCACCTCCAGAATGTAGAGGGAGCCCAAAAACAAGAAATATAATTTCTCCATATGGCTGCTTTAATGCTGTAGATTTTACACTTTTTTAAGCACTAATATTGTTAAATTTCTCACATCTCTGTATATCTTGGTTTGTGTAGCGTGTACTTGAAACTGTGCAGATAGAATGAACATATAGTGTGAGTCCCCCCACCCCCTCGGTTATAAAGGGTGTGATTTACTGGCAGCCATGATATAATGTATGAATTGTGCTGCTGGGCTTTGACATGGGAAGGAAATGTCATAATCCCTTTCTGCTGAAGAATGGAATCAGACTAGCGTGATGAAGTCAGTTGTCAGAAAACTCCGCCTCCGATTCAGCTGAAGGAAATATGCACTCACCAGTATAGGCAAATCTAGCCATCTAATCTACTAAATGTCGAAAGCAGGACTCTGAGCACAGTAAACAAGATAGCAGCGTACGGCTACAGCTCTACGCCCGTGCAGCTCCACAGCAGAACCATTGGACAAGTCAAGTCGAAGTCCGGTGACAGACTTCTTTAAGCACCTTCACACAGTTATAATGCTCATAAAATAATGCTCATAATTGCTGGAATGAATCTAATGTCTAGCTAATTTGCTAATTCACCTCCCTTTTAAATGTAAATGATGCAGCTTTCACTGCTGTCTCACATAACACATACACACGTCTCGCACCATTCAGCTGCCAAAGAAGCTTAAGGCAACCGCACACCCGGCACATCACACTGCACAGTGTCCGAAGATTCAAATTCATAGTTTTTTCCTAAATTCTGCAGCATCAGTTGCCACTTACTTACAACTCTTTAGATTAAACCCAGGGGGAAGGCCGTCACACACTACCTCCAAAATGCCGCCAATGAAGCGCCACCGGCCAACTGAGGTGCTCGAGGGAAAACGCTGGGTACACTAAAGACATGTGGAGAGAAAGTGCCATCTACCCACCCTGGAGGGAGCAAGGCCAATTGTGCTCTCTCCAGGCCCGGGTGCTGATGGCTAGCAGCATGACCAGGATTCGAACCAGCGATGCTTCAGTCATAGTGACCACACCTTGTTCTGTTGGACCACTCAGGGCCCCCCAGCTCATTTTTTTTTAGCTCACCTCTTAGCTGGAAAACAATGACTGTGTGACGAGGTAGTGAGCTGATCGCAAACGTTGAAATGCACTAAATAACGTTCAACATTTTATTTTCCCTTAAATGTCAACAATACAGGTAAGAGTGTAAAATTAACCTGACCTTGACATTTATCTGCACTCATACTGCAATGCATTGTGTGTGCTCTCAAATTGACACACCAGTGTTGTTGCATTCTAGGTTGTTGTGAAAGGCGCTATATAAATACATTTGGAATTGAATTGAATTGAATAGATCACAATAGTGACTCGGTAACACAGCAGCCACTTTCTGAGAAAGCTCTGCCAGGCTCTGCAAGATACCAGCAAATCCGAGGACTCAGGTTTGCTACGTGCACCAGGGCCTCGTGAGCGTAGCTTCGCTTGATGTCACTAGCCAGGGAAGGGTCAGCGCTCCAGATGAGGCTATTCAGCTAGCGCAGCAAACTAAATGCCATGCCTACAGATTAGCAGCACTATCTATCAAGACTCGGTTATTAGGAATAATTAAAAAAATTAATGACAGTGTTTTCGTTGCAGAGCTAATGACGAGTTATATTTACTGAGTTTTGAGTTATATTCACAGCGTTGGATCTGCTGTGGTTGTAGCATTTTAATAGATGAGATACAGAAAAGAAGCTGAAGAGATACAGAATGTGTTTGGTGGGAGTCTTTCGTGTTTGGTTTGGGTTGTCTAAGCTCTGCAAACTATAAACCTCATGAAGATCAAACTTCATGAGTTGTTCAGTGGGAGCTTTCAGTCCTGCATGACAATCAGACACCACCCACTTTGAAGAAAGCATCTGCGTGTTAGGAATTACGCAGGCATAATAAAATGAAAGCGAAGGTTTGGAAAGACACAAACAAAACCAGCTTGTTACTCTGCGTAATAAAAGAATACTTAAGAATAATAAGTTCAAGTGTGCTCTTTGTTGTGATTATTATCATAATAATCCAAATTGAAAGATGCTGCATATTAATGCCATTATAAATTAATATTATAAATAAAGCTACAGAGAATCGAATAGCCATTGATTTAAATGAGTCAATAAATGTAATTCTTTTGTACAACATACTGCATAGGGTCATCCGTCCACTTTGACGGAGGCATACTGAAAGGACACTTGTCAACCCCTATTTCTTTATTTTTGTATGAAACGACACCGATCGTTGACCGGCAATTACATGATATGATTGTTTGTCTGGCTGGCCATAGGTTTTGGACATCTATTAGCTATACATTATCAAGGAAAGCTTATTTTATGTGGCTAAATTGCCAATGACATGTTAGAACGTCAGTTTGTCACCTAAAACCAGTACCTGGATGCGTTGCTCTCCTCCATTGACGATGAATTTTACCATTTCTTAGTGGTTAATTGGTCCTTTTTTGCTTTTATGACTGCGTTCACTTGAGCTTCATGGATTTAACAAGGACTTTGTGCTAAAGCCTCTGATGAGCAGATCAGACCCAAATGAGTCATCTGAGCAGGAGTGGGGGGGTGGGGGGGGTGGGGGGTGGGGAGAGACTAAAAACACATCAGACCTTATTGCAGAAAGGCATTAACATGGTTAAGGTCACGAATTTGCTTCAGTTTGAATTTTTACCTAGAAATGGAATAGTGCAGAATCCTGGGTATTTCTTGTACATTTTGCTCGTCATGCCTTTTTTTAGGTTTAAACTTTTGTGTGCCCAAGAATTGTGTAGCGACACCATTCAAAAATGGTTGAAGATGCTATAATGTAGCTACAGCTTGTCCTTTAGCAAATAACAGTCAACTCTTATCAGTATGAGACTGAAAACAATAAATGCTGTAAATTGATACACAAAATGAAAAGCATGAGACTTTGCTGATCCAAAGACATTAAGGATATGAATAATAAGCTAGCTCAAACTCTTGCTACATTCAAAGGACAAATATTGTTAAAAAAGATAATAAAAGAACCTCAAAGATGCCGGGAAAGTGGCGCCTCTCTGCTGCCTCTCTGACGGTCTCCCTCTCTGTCATTAGGGTATAATTGGAAGCATACTGACTAGCTGGCTTTACAAGCCTTCCCCCCGAGCAGCAGATGACCAATTCACAATTCCCCCCCAAACTGCCGGCAAAAAAAACATCCTGTCTCATCCCACCAAGAGCCCTTGTAACACTTTTCCACATGTAGCTAGCCGTGTAATTGCACGCAGTTCAAAATTTGCACCCAACATGTTTTCAGAAGTGACCGCCAGTACTCTGCAATGAATGAATGCTTAAGTTCAAGAGGGGAAAATACATGTGCTAGCATTTAGCAATGAAGCATTGATGCACACCGTTAAATGTATAAGATCCTTGAGGAACTTTTGGATGTTCTTCAGTTTGAAACTGTGTTTCTTCCAAAAACCTTTTCTTGAAGGTTCATTAAAGCATCATAGGAGGTTTCTCCACAAGTTCAAACTGAAGAACGTCCATCTTATACTTTTAACAGTGCAGACCATGATTCCATTTATTTAAAACCTCCAAGGGGGTGAATACTTTTTTATAAGCTCTGTGTATAAGGTGTAGTAGTTTGTTTTATCTTTTTTGGCATTTGTTTTTGTTTTGCAATGAAGTTAGTAATTAAACTAAATGAACCCAAATTAGAGGACGTAAGTGTGTGCTGCCCTGAGACTTAAACGTTCCCATTGCTGCTAACGTGTCAGGCCAAGTCTGAGGAGACACTATGCTTATCATGGCTGGAAACCAAAAATCATTCGAATTTAGCCCTCTGCACAGAGCGGACTGATCTTAAAAGCATTCATTAAAAGGCTTTCTACTAGATTTTGGAGCATTGCTGTGAGCATTTGATTGATTCCGTGACTTGAGCTTTAACAAGGTAAACAGGATGTTGGTTGATCACCACCGCACCTTGTACCCACCTCATCCCAAAAGTATTGCATGGAGTACCATCATTCCGGAGAACACAGTTCCACCGCTCCACAGCTCAATGCTGGGGGTAGGGAGGCTTTATATAACCCTCTAGCCCATGTCTGGCATTAAGCATAGTGCCAGCAGGTTCATGTTTACCTGCTCTAGAGTCCTGTTCTATTGGCAGTACTTTTCTACAGGGACTAGACAAGTGGTGTGTGTGTGTGTGTGTGTGTGTGTGTGTGTGTGTGTGTGTGTGTGTGTGTGTGTGTGTGTGTGTGCATTTGCACTGCATCTCTGTTAGCAATGGATGCAACCTAATCTATTTCATTGCGGTATTGGCATCAGGGTCATGGAAGCCCAAGACTCTGGTTCGATCCCACAGAGGATCTCCTGTAGCCCAGATTTCTCATGGAATTCATGCCTCAACAAGGAGGCCTAGATGCTATTGTGTAGGTAGTTTTAATGTGCTGGCTCTCTGTGTGTATCCAGATACTTGACTACAGCATTTGTATATAGCATTTGCTGTTCAGCAGTTGTATTTTCATTGAATAGCCACCATTCTGCAGTGGCTATTGATCTACAGATAGGGTGTATGATCATTTTCTTAACGGCCGTCATTTTTGACCAGAGAAGGAAGTCCTCCCTTTGGCCATCATTCCTGTGAGCGCATTTGCGCAGACACATACCTCCGCTGGTGCTTGTTTTAGTTTTGACAGCTTATTCAGTGGTTGGAGGCAGCCATGGAGTAGACTCGTCACCAAAGCCAGTTGTAAACATGGGAAAGTTCCAGCGTGCTCCTTTCTAGTTAGCAGAGGGCTGTGGCATGGAAAAGTCTAGAAACTGGCTTCTAGCCTTTCAGGATGGCTGACAACGTTTGCTTTGGCTTCCTCTCACCCTCGCTGATCTCATGAGTGTTGAGGTTTCCCCCTCACTTTCAAACACACACACACACACACACATGCCCACACACACTTTTTTTTTTATGTGAAGTTCCCTTCCGAGCTAAAGATCATTAGGAGACAGTTTTAATGTGTAGTGTTCTTTGTTTGGAATTTTTGGACTCTTACTTCATTTAATAACACCGGATTTTTACCTCTTCATTCATCTCTCAGAAAATTGACCTCATCAGTTCAGCAAATCCAACACCATGTCTTTTTCTTCTGTAGTTATCCCGCCGTGTGTGACTTCCTACAACACAATAACTTATTATCCGTCATCCGGGCCCACGAAGCACAGGACGCTGGGTAAGTTTTCCATGTGACGCACCACTGACTCTCAGAAGCATGCCAGAAACACATGATGCACTACAGTCTGAAGAACCGTCACTTAATGTAAAGGCTATTTGAGCATCATCTTACAATGAATAAATGCACTTCACAAGAAAAAGTGAATATGATGATTTGCATTTCGTTATCTGTGCCATAGTTAAAAGCAACAACCGTCTGACTAACCTGATAACACACAAACAGCTTTACTGTGTGCCTTTTATTGAGCACATTGATTAAAGATCCACATTGCAGACTAGAAAAAGTAAGTGAACCTCTGTGTTAATGACTTCTCCAAGATCTTATTGGTAAAAGGTGTTCCAGTTAAGGAGAAAAGATTGGTAGTGTTATATTGGTTCCTGGAGTTCTGGAGTTCCACAGGTGCCTTGCCCATTAAATATAGGCGCCCAAAGCCTATAGGTGTTCATGAAGGGACACCAGGAAGCCCAAGATCACCTGGATGTTTTATAATGCTGGACACCTTCCAACCAGCAAGGGAACAATGAATTCAAACATGTATAATAAAAAAAACATTTCACAGGAGAATTGAAGGGCAGCAGATCCATGACCTCTGGCTGATAAGATATTCGATGATGCAACAAGACAGCGACATTAAAAACACACAAGTTAATCGACTAAAGAAGAGCAAAACATCCTAGAAATACTGATGACCTGAAATGTATTTGTAGACAAAAATGGTCCCAAATTCCTTTTCAATGTTGTGCAAATCTTATTTGCAGCTACAGGAAATGCTTGGTGGAGGTAATTGCTGCTAAAGGGGGTGAGGTTATTAAGTTTAAGAGTTCACTTACTTTTTCTAGCCTGCACTCTGTGTGCTCATTAAAAGCAAGAACAGTGTAACTGTCAGTGTTATTAGTTTAGTTGGATTGTGTTTGTCTATTATTGTGACCACATTTTATTAGTAATCAGTGCAGTCTAAAGTTTATATTATATATTTTGATTTATAACATAAAGAAGAATATTACTGCTTCTTTACAGTGCGGTGTAATAACGGGAGATTGACATGGGAATTGCGTTCATGTTTTAGGTGTGGCCAAAAATAACGCAGATATCTGAAGCACTAAACAATGCGAAAGCAATATCTTCTAATCTCTGAATAACCTGGTACAAGATCGCAGATGCTCTTTCCAAATGAAGTTAACCTCATGAACAGAATTTTCTACAGCAAGAATATAATCCTACTGACACTTTTGCTTACTCACTCCAGCTGTAAATGGAATTACCCTGCTCTTGCTTAGTCAGTTCATTTCAGCTCTGTGCACAGCAAGAGTTTCATTGATTATTGCTGAGTCATTGTTTGAGTAATTTGGACCCACCCCCCTCCTTTTCCTCCCCACCAGCATCATAGTCTGATGGATTATAGCACCGAGGAGTTGAGCTCTAAGTGAAAACCCCACAGAGCAAACCCAGCAGGACTGGTGAGGAATACAGAGTAGAGTATAGTGCAGAACTGAGACAAAGGCTGGGTAAAGGGGCCGGTGCGAGTGTGATGTGGCTGATTATGGATTCAGTGCGCTGAGTAAAGACAGTGACTGTGGGGATTTTGTCTTTGTCAGGTACCGCATGTACAGAAAGAGCCAGACTACAGGCTTCCCCTCCCTCATCACAATCTTCTCAGCACCAAACTACTTAGATGTCTACAATAATAAAGGTAACAGCATGTTGGCTGTGTGTGTGTGTGTGTGTGTGTGTGTGTGTGTGTGTGTGTGTGTGTGTGTGTGTGTGTGTGTGTGTGTTGGCAGTCGTCCAGAGTTGGCATACAGTGGTCCTGCTGAGCTGCAAGATAGGTCTGTGCTGTTACTCAGCATTTTCAGAGAGAGAGAGAAAAACCGTGAGAGAGAGACTGAAAGAGAGAGGCTGAGACTGAGAAAGAGAGAGTGAGTGAGAGAGTGACTGAGACAGAATGGAAGGGAATAAAAGGGTGAGAGAAAGACCCACAAAAAGAGTGAGAGAGAATGAAAGGGAGAGAGAGGGAGAGAATGAAAGGGAATGAGAGAGAGAGAGAGAGAGAGAGAGAGAGATAGAGAGAGAGAGAGAGAGAGAGAGAGAGACAGAAAGAGTGATGGGGTGGGTGGGTGCTTGGGTGTTTGGTCAGTTTTACCCATGCTGCACATTCTCTCTCCCTCTGTGTAATGAAAAAGTGAAGATGGATCAGTCAACACACACACACACACACACACACACAATGTGATTGTGTTCAGTGTTATTGACCAAACTGCTCAGGTGTGCGTGCGTGTGCGTGCGTGTGCGTGTCTGAGTCTTTACTCATGTCTGAGTGCATGTGTGAGAGTACATACAGCCGTGTGCAGAAGTTTAGACACCCCGTTCAAATGACATGTTTTTGTAAGTGGAAAATTCTGTTTTGAAAAATAAAAAAAAAAACACTTCTTTACATTTAATACACAATTATTGTCCGTTTGATTGGTTTGATATACTGGATCAAATGGACCGTTAAATGTGCTCTGTTTTATTTATTAATTTATTGGTTAAATTCAGCCGATGGATCGAATCTGTGCTCCAAATTTAACAGAAAAATGCCACATTAAAAAAAACAGCAAAACATGTCATTGAAACCGTGTCCAAACCTTTACATTTAGCTCGGTGTTTGTTTGTTTGTTGATTTGTGTGTGTGTGTGTGTGTGTGTGTGTGTGTGATCATCTGCAGACTGCTTACATAATTGCAGCTCACTTCGCAGCATCAGTCTGCAAAGCCTTTCCTGTTTTTTGGCACACGTTTTCTGCCCCACCCTCCGCAAGTTTTCTCACAGTGCTAGATACTTTTAATGAAGGCTAACTAGATACTAACTAAGTGTTACGTACTTTTAACTAGAGCTAAATACACAATATAGGCATAAGTATTGGGACACCTGCTCGTTCACTGTATTACGGTATTAATGTATACTAAGGTATTAAAAAGAGCTTAACCTGCTTTTGTTGGAGTAACTATCTCAACTGTTCAGGCTTTCTACTAGATTCTACTTTGTACTAGACATGTTTAACAAAGGGCTAGCTAGATACGTTTAACGAGGGCTAGCAAGATACGTTTAACGAGGGCTACCTAGGGCTAGCTAGATACGTTTAACGAGGGCTAGCAAGATACGTTTAACGAGGGCTACCTAGGGCTAGCTAGATATGTTTAACGAGGGCTAGCTAGATATGTTTAACGAGGGCTAGCTAGATATGTTTAACGAGGGCGAGCTAGATATGTTTAACGAGGGCGAGCTAGATACGTTTAACGGAGGGCTACCTAGATACGTTTAACGGAGGGCTACCTAGATACGTTTAACGGAGGGCTACCTAGATACGTTTAACAGAGGGCTACCTAGATACGTTTAACAGAGGGCTAGCTAGATACGTTCAACGAGGGCTAGCTAGATACGTTTAACGAGGGCTAGCTAGATACGTTCAACGAGAGCTACCTAGATACGTTTAACAAAGGGCTACCTAGATACGTTTAACGAGGGCTACCTAGATACGTTTAACGAGGGCTACCTAGGGCTAGCTAGATACGTTTAACGAGGGCTACCTAGATACGTTTAACGAAGGGCTACCTAGATACGTTTAACGAAGGGCTACCTAGATGCGTTTAATGAGGGCTACCTAGATACGTTTAACGAGGGCTAGCTAGATACGTTTAACGAGGGCTAGCTAGATACGTTTTTAACGAGGGCTACCTAGATACGTTTAACGGAGGGCTAGCTAGATACGTTTATGGAGGGCTAGCTAGATACGTTTATGGAGGGCTAGCTAGATACGTTTATGGAGGGCTAGCTAGATACGTTTAACGAGGGCTAGCTAGATATGTTTAACGAGGGCTACCTAGATACGTTTAACGAGGGCTACCTAGATACGTTTAACGAGGGCTACCTAGATACGTTTATCGAAGGGCTACCTAGATACGTTTAACGGAGGGCTACCTAGATACGTTTAACGAGGGCTACCTAGATACGTTTATGGAGGGCTACCTAGATACGTTTATGGAGGGCTAGCTAGATACGTTTAACGAGGGCTAGCTAGATACGTTTAACGAAGGGCTACCTAGATACGTTTAACGAAGGGCTACCTAGATACGTTTAACGAAGGGCTAGCTAGATACGTTTAACGAGGGCTAGCTAGATACGTTTAACGAAGGGCTACCTAGATACGTTTAACGAAGGGCTACCTAGATACGTTTAACGAGGGCTACCTAGATAAGTTTAACGAAGGGCTACCTAGATACGTTTAACGAAGGGCTACCTAGATACGTTTAACGAGGGCTACCTAGATACGTTTAACGAGGGCTACCTAGATACGTTTAACGAGGGCTACCTAGATACGTTTAACGAGGGCTACCTAGATACGTTTAACGAAGGGCTACCTAGATACGTTTAACGAGGGCTACCTAGATACGTTTAACGAGGGCTACCTAGATATGTTTAACTGAAGGCTGACCTAGTGCTGGTTACTTTTCACCAAAGGCTAGCTAAAAAGTATCTACCACTTGGGCAGCTAGTGTTAGCTGGTGCTAGCTAGTACTTTTAACGAAGACTAGCTGAATACTTAGTAGAGACCAATGGCTCACTCACTATTTACTGCCCTAGTGCTAAATACTTTAAACTGGTGCTGGACATTTTTTAACAAAGGCTAGCGAAACACAGCGAAACTGCTAATAATTTTTTACTAATACTAGCTAGATGCTAACAAAGCAAGTGCCAGATGCTCTTAACGGGAGCTAGCTAAACGTGCCAAGGTTGGGGAAAAAAAAAAGAGCAGCCTTCACCTGACCGGCCCACTGACCAAATTCCCAAACTTCCCAGTGACCAGTGATCAGACCCTCGTTAGGTTGGTCAGGGTTTGCAGTGTTTGAAGTCATGTCAGGAAGCAGAGCTATCCCTTAGCTTTTGTTTAAGTTTTCTAAAGCCAGAAGACCGTCAGACCAGAGACGAAGCTGGAAGGGAAGCTGACTGTGAATCAACTGCGCAGTGGTTGTGAGCTGAGAACAGAGCGCGTCCTTCAGAGATGGCCACCTCTCAAAGAAGCGCTCGCTTTTGTTTTGACGCGCTCGGTTATTCTTAGCTTTCTTTAGTTGTTTTGCTTTGCTGCTCACTAATCTTTCTCCAGCTTTAATATCTGATCCAAGCTCTGCGAAGGCAAAGGTAATGAGCTCAAAATAGCTTTGCCTTGCTTTACAGTGGGAGAAGAAAGCAGCCACTACCCCCGGCTTCGCTGGATAGATGGGAATACATTAATGCTGTTCTGGTGGAGGTGGCGTGCGTTGCGGCAACGTAGCTGCAGTATTACCATTGCGCTCTAATCGCTGTGTCCGTTTCAGCTGTTCTGCTTCAGTCCGATATGTTTATGCTAACATGCTGTGCAGCATTTTCCTTTCCACTGCAGGGTTCAGTCCCGACCAGCAACCCTGGATTCGCTATTGTATAATGGCCAGCTATTAAACAGCTGCTATGTTTGCATTGCCGTGCCGTTTTCACGATTTCACTATTTCACCGACGTCGGCTTCGTCACGACTTCAGCACATTTGTTGTAAGGCTGAATGAAGCAGACATTCATGATGGAGGATTGGAGGTGATGGGGGATCGATCGCAACGAAGTTGGGCTGTGGTGTGGGTCAAGATTGATGGCTGATCGACCGCTGCTGTGAATCCACCGGCAAGGGCAGGGCACCCACTCTATCTTTCACTCCCCAGGCCCTCCAGCTGTCTATCAGCCCCCGCCCCGCATGCCACAGCTCTGCCCATGCAAAAGGAGTCAACAAGGCAACCCACTGCCAAAAGCACGGGCAATCCTGTGCCGGAGAACGGAGAAATGGTAGCCGCGAATAGGCGGTTCTGCTAATGAACAACTAACCAGTGTTTTGGTCTTGGAGTGGAGGAGTGTAGCACGAATCAGCAGGGGTAATGGCCGCCGTCCCTGCCAGCACACTGAGCTTGTTCCAAACATTGATTAAAGCACGGAGGGTTCCTCCATCTGTCAATGGCACAACAGTGGGGGATTCCAGATAAGAGATGACTCTGAGGCTGGTCCAGGATCAGTATTAGGCTCTAGCCGCAGAAGAGCGATAGTAGATGATTCAGGAGCAGTGCGTCAGTGTGCTCTTAAGAACCTGTTTGAGGACTGCAGAGAAACATGGAGAGGTTTTCATCACAGTCACCATAATGTTGAGAAATTGTCGCAAGGTTGGACAACATTGACAAAACTCCCGTTTAGCCTGAAGAGACGTTCACTGCATTGTGGTGCAATGTATCCATCATTTTATATATTTGTGCTGTATTTGTGTAAAAGGTGAAAAAATCTAGTTATTCCCCCTTAAGATCACAAGTAATCCGTGAATAAACTAGAGTCTATTGCAGTATGTGCAAATCTTCTGATTGGTCGGATAGGAACGTTAGTTTTGTGGGTGTTTGGGTGAGTCCAAAAACATTCGGCTAAATGGTGGAATGCAAGTAGGTTTGGCTATAGAAGCGGTGTCCACAAACCTTTGGCTAAAATGCATGCATCCATGTTGTAGCTAAGTGGTTGCTAAACAGTTGTTAGGATATATTTGGTGTTTGCTATGATGTTGCTAAACGGTTGGTAGGTGTTTGCTATGGTATCCCTGGTGGTTGCTATAGTGTTGCTATGGTATCCCTGGTGGATACAGGTGGAACACTTAAAATTAAGAAGATACTAAAAATAATGGCCTATTTGTATACCTGGTGGTGGCTATAATGTTGCTATGGTATCCTTGGTGGTTGCTATAATGTTGCTGTGGTATCCCTGGTGGATACAGGTGGAATACTAAAATTAAAAAGATAATAAAGAAATGGCCTGTTTTTATACCTGGAGGTTGCTATGATGTTGCTACGGTATCCCTGGTGGATACAGGTGAAATACTAAAAAACTGAAGAGGAACAGTAGTGTTATGTATTGCGCAACACACTGAACACAGAATAGCGAGCTTCACACTAACTTTACTATGTCCATAGCAGCTTAGCTTAGCTTATCGTAGCTTAGCTTGATTAAGAGCAGGCACGCTCTGTTCTGAGAGAGGTACATCTCACCACAGGTAGCTTATTGTGCAGCACTGAACCACCACTGAACGTTCAACCAGTGCGGCTCAATATTTCCAGCTGTGGTATTTATTTATTTATTTATTTATTTATTACACACATTGGTGGTAAATGTTAGCACAACATGTCTGGTGCTCATCACAGACTCAGGCCTGCATGAAACTTGCATCATGTTAACACTAAAGAAACAAAAAAAAGAAAATGTTCAGTTTACCATTAGGCTGAATAGTACTTTAGCCTGAGTCTGTAGAAAATGCAGGCTTCTGTGGGCAGAGCACTGATGGATCACTTGTTAAAGGTCTGATTCACTGTTGTCTTCAACATAAAGCACATTCCAGCATTCCACCACCGTGTCCCTAGAGAGAAGTGGGTTGTTTACCTGCTCGCAGGTCATGGGGTCATTTGGGCTTTCCTGTGCAGACTTGTAATCTTGGGTCAAAGGTTTAGTCATGGCCAGGTCAGTTATGATGACTGTGCTCTGGAATGAGGGAGGGGTGACCCTGGATCGTACTTACACTCTCTGATGTTTAGTATGCAGCAGTGTTCCCAGTGTGACTGCAAAGATACCACTGTGGTACTTTAAGTGTCCATGTGTGAAGACAGGTAGCTGATTGGCTGATTAGGACAGTGCATATTTGTATTATAGTGTAAGTTATGACTGAATAGACATGCTGTATATCCTCAGCCTCTAAGTCGTGTTTGCTAATATCAGCAGTATTGAGGAGTGCATGACTGTATTGTTTCATTGGAGCTGTTTGGGTGGGCTCAGGAGCCACCTTGTGGTTAAATTCAGAGCTGCATTTATTTAGCTTTTTTTTCCCCCTCTTCCTTATTCGGACCCACAGAAGGATGTGGACTCATTAGTTCCAACTGTTTATGAATATAATATCATATTATTAGTTAGATATTAGTAGATTTAACATTTCTAGCATATTTCGTGCATTACCCAAGAGAAGTTTGACGTTAAGTAGAGACACATGCCCTTGGGTCTTTTTCGTCTGGCTTGCAGTTGACAGTTGGCCTGCACTCCGCACCACATGACAACCTGCTATTCTCACTCGAGAATGAGACTGTGGGTCAGGGGAAAGTCCCTCCCAGGGAGCTGGAGAGCGCGGTGTCTGCTTTCAGTATCTGGGGCACACAAGGAGGAGTCGCCACGGCTGCTCCAATCTCTGTAGACGCAGATTGGGAGCAGTCTTGAATCACGCAGATAAGACTTGAGTGCTCAGCCCTTTAATGTCGCTACTTCAGTCTTTAAGCTCCTCGTCTCCTTTAACTACATGATTACTCGGTGCCGCTGCTGCAGATATCTTGATATGTAAAGGACAACAACAAGCCTTTATTTAGGTCTGAAATCTGTGTGATATTATTGCAGTGCATCCACAAATAAGGGTAGCATCATGGTAAATGCACATGATTCCTAGAAATCTCCAATTACACAAGTGCTCAGTGTGGATAAGCACACAACCTAACCTAACCTTACCTCTACTATACCCAGCACCTTGCTACTGTCATATTCAGATCTTGGCTTTGTGCTCTTTATCTCATAGTTAGGTTGTGTGCATGTCCACACTAAGCACATTTCTATGCATCTTGTGCATTTACCATGAAGCTACCCTTATAGTTGGATGCACTGCAATAATATCACACAGATTTCAGACCTAAATAAAGGCTTGTTGTCATCCTTTACATTTCAAGATATGAAGAAGGTTAACACTCACTCAGGGGGCCCATATCCTACTGTTTTTTGTTTGTTTGTTTGTTTTTCTATAGTTGTCTTTGCGATGCATATGCTGTAACACTCCTGAGAACTGTGAAGTGAGTGGGCTGGTCTAAGCTGCAGTATGCTGAATCAGACATTTTGACGGATGATGTAAAACCGAAGTGCGCTTTTCTAGGTGTTCTATAGTCAGTGCTGTTCTGCCTTTCTTTTCATGGGGCTGCCCAGAAGCCATTGTTGCATATAGCTGCTTTAAAGGCTTTATAATTTTATTAGACAGAAGGTAGAAATTACTTATCTTGCTTAAGAATTACTACCTGTCTGACTCTGTAAATAAACAAAGGTCTTGAAAGTCCTGAAAAAGAGAGAAGTGAAGGTGACCTGCACGACACAACGCTGTTCAATGATGCAATTGTGTGTGTGTGTGTGTGTGTGTGTGTGTGTGTGTGCACGTGCACGTGAGAGAGTGATGTAGAGCATGGAAGCACACTGAATGCTGATGATGTTTGAAATGACACTGTTTACAATACATCCCCCTCTCCTCTTCTTCCCTGTACACATAGCTGCTGTGCTGAAATATGAGAATAACGTCATGAACATTCGGCAGTTTAACTGTTCCCCTCACCCCTACTGGCTGCCCAACTTCATGGACGTCTTCACCTGGTCTTTGCCCTTCGTCGGGGAGAAAGGTTAGTCCTTCCTGAATGCACACAGACCTGATTAAGGTGCCTCATATAGTCTGATTATACTAAGGCATGGTAAAAGATTGCCCTCCACAGAAACCTCTGATGCTGTGGTTTGGTCTAGATGTTCACAGTGATTGGTTAGACATCTCTAATGTATTTTGCCGCCTTCTGTAAGATGACCGATTCCCAGTATGCAGTAACTGTTAAGAATCCATATACTGCGCACTGTTTGGTAGACCTTTCACAAAACAGCTAGATGCATCATGTTCTCTTCCTCTGTTCTTCTGGTCTTCAGTCACTGAGATGTTGGTAAACGTACTGAGCATCTGCTCCAATGATGAACTGACCACAGATGAGGAGATTGATGGTAAGTGAATACATACACAGTACACACTTGCCCACAGGAGGACCTCACTGTGTCCAGATTCTTCACATTAATGCAAACCTTCAAAGCAAATCGACCCCTATTCTTAGATTCTCAGGAAGAAGAGCAGGATTCACTTGCCAATGCAGCTCTAGCAACGTCTGCAACCCCCTTCCACATCTAACATACCTGCTCTGAATTAAACATGAACTTGAACTCTGGGCCAGCCAAGAGCTTTCAGCTTAATATAAAAGCGAGTAAACATCAGTTACGTTGAGTCATTTGTGTAATGCTCATTAGCAGCTGCTAGCTTTCACTCATTAGTAGCAGCACTATGGAACTATGGAAGGTCCATGGATGGGCTAGTGGGCCTAAGACCTAGCTTTCACTCATTAGTAGCAGCACTATGGAACTATGGAAGGTCCATGGATGGGCTAGTGGGCATAAGACCTAGCTTTCACTCATTAGTAGCAGCACTATGGAACTATGGAAGGTCCATGGATGGGCTAATGGGCCTAAGACCTCATTACGATGATGGTGGACCATCTAAAAATCACTGATGATGCATTATCTGTAATCTGTTTTTTTCGATATTGGCCACA
This sequence comes from Salminus brasiliensis, assembly GCF_030463535.1. Taxonomy (NCBI): domain Eukaryota; kingdom Metazoa; phylum Chordata; class Actinopteri; order Characiformes; family Bryconidae; genus Salminus; species Salminus brasiliensis. The sequence continues at coordinate 23,575,185 of NC_132886.1, forward strand.
AACGCCACTGTTAACTAGTGCTGTAAAGCTCTAGTCCCACTGTCCATCCATGGCACTAACCTTTTACCATCAAACGTGAAGAAACAGGGACCTGAATCAGATAGTTCTGTATGAGGAAGTGCTTCAGCACGCTGGGATGTGTAGCTGCTCTCGTATTCTGTTTCATAGCCTCTTGATCTCCTCAGCAGCATTTCACCTGGATCACGCTTCATGTTGAAACAGGACAATCCAGAGGAAAGCCAGTAGGAGAGCATGCAGAGTTTAGTGCACAAAGCAGGACACAAATCTGCTGAAACTGAACATCAAGCTCATTTAAACTCGTTTCATCTGATCTTACTGTCTGAGCAAGCTCGGGGTGTCCAGGGCTGAACGGCTAAGATCTAACGAGTCCACCATCCTGTAACACTAACATCTCTTCATGCTTTTCATGCACTCTTCCACTTCTCCTCTCTGAAACGTTAGTCTGAGTTTACACTTCTTTTACGGTAGCTCGTTTTCTCTTTCTTCTCTTCACTGATTTTCTCTTCATCTTTTTCCTCTCTTTCTCTTTCTTAGATTACCTCACTTCTTGTTGCTTTATCTAATCAGTTTCTTTTCTATTTCCACAGCTGTTCTGTCAGGCATTTTCTTTCTTTTTGCTGCACAGGTCTCTCTTTCTATTGCGTTCTCTCTCTCGTTTTGTCTCCTTCTCTTGCTTTGTCTTTCTTTCTCTCACTCTCTCTCTCACGTTCTCTTTTTCTCTCTCTTTGTCTCCTTCTCTTTTTCTGCTTCTTTTTCTGTCTCTTTCTCCCCCTCTCACTTAGCTCTCTCTCAATTTTTTTCTCCCCTTCTCTCTATTTTCTTTGACATGCTTGCTCCCTTTTCCCCTCATTCTTTTTTGTTCTTCTTTCTCTTTTCTTTCACTTTTTTCCCCTCTCTCTCTCTCTCTCTCTCTCGCTTTCTCACTTGCTTTCTCTCTCTCTACATTTTTTTTCTCCTCTTCTCTCTATTTGTCTTTCTCTCATGCTTGCTCACTCACTCTCTCCCTCGTTCATCTCTTTTCTCTCCTCTTTCTCATTGCTTTCTTTCTCTTCTCCCTTCTTTGCTTTTCTGTTGTTTCTCTCTCTCTCTCTCGCTCTCTCTCTCTCTCTCTCTCTCTCTCTCTCTCTCTCTCTCTCTCTCTATGCAGTCTTTCTGCATCTCTCTCTCTTCTTTCATTCCTCAGCCATCCACTGATCACTCTTCTGTTCTTTTTCTGTTCTCTTCTGGTGGGGGTGTTCTTGAGAAGGACAGCTAATCTATCCCCCCAAGAAAGGTACAGCCGCCCACCTGCCGTGCTGTGTGCACTCTGCAGCCTTGCTACCTGTTTGTTCCTTTTCCTAACGGTTTGTGTAACAACATGATGGAGCGCTGTTTCTGACAGGTGCTCATACTAACACTGCTGCCTTCCTTTTGTGTTCCCCTAAAGTAGCTCACTAGCAGTTGTAGCTGATCTGAAGATAGAGGCGTTTGTGTTTGGAGTGCCTGCATTGATTGTCAACACAGTTAGTGAATGTAATAGATAGTAATGGTGGTGATATCACATCTGTACGGTAGAGCGCTGTTGTCTGTACAGTGAAATTGCTCGGACGGCATAATGGATCGGAATGTTATTACTCTATGCTAATAGATTGTAGATGCACATCACTGTACAGTTTATATCCTCCATTCCTTCAGTGGTAGCATGCTTAAGTGCCTTCAGTTCATTCAGTCTCTTCCACATCCATCTTCATTGTCCTTTTATCATCTCCTCCAAACTCCTCCAAGACTCCTTTAATTAAGTTTTTTAATAAATGAGCCGCTGAAGGTTCAAGTATATTCAAAGAGATTCTCCATTTGTAGAATGGTACGCATCCTGTAAGATACCAAAACAGTCTGGTGGTTCAAATAAAACTGGGGAATATAAAAATAAAGAGGGTATGTACGTGAGGTCACCAGCGGCGGGAGTTACTGCAGCCACGCCCTCTGAGCTGTAGCATGGGAAGAGCTGTTGTGCGACTGACTACAAACAGATTCAGCCAGAATTTTGAGCTGTCCTTTTACAGACTGCTGAAAGCTCAAGAGGAGCTCACTGTGTAGTGAAGTCACACTCTGAAAAAACAGGTGGGGAAAAAGACTAGGTTTGTAGTTGTGAATTTAGCAACATGCTAAGTTTGATTAAAAGGGAAAGCAAGCAAAAACCCAAATGAACCAGTTTACTAAATGAACCTGAAAACAGTGGAAAACACTCCTCTGGGCCATTCACTTAGATATGAGACTTTATCCTCTAAATAGGTGTAATTTGTGCCTGAATTAGCTGGCTACACATCATTGTCCATGGACCATTGGTTCTTTGGGAATTTGGATGAATTGCTGTTGACTCTAAATGCCTTTAACTTCAGTAGATAATTAATAATTGCTTGAGTGGGCGTGCTCCAGCAGGAAAATGACATCAATTTCATACCCTCAATTGATTGAGTATCGCATAACTCATTTTTGCAGCATTTTCAATTCACGAAAACACAGTATGTTTTTTTTTTTATATATATAAATGGCTTATACGCAAGGATTAATCCCCCCCCCTCCAAAAAAAAACAGGATATCATCTTGCATACAGTATCGCAAAAAAAAAAGAAAAGAAAAAAAAAAAAAAAAAAAAAAAATCGCCCCTGTCTAAAGTGCATCATTTTTCAGATGGGCCGAGTTTTCCACTCACTGGTATCTGCTAGCATCTTGATTAAAGTGAACAGAGTTATTAATTTGAGTGTGCGTGTGCAGCGCAGTGCTGTGATTAGCCTCTGCGTAACCCTGGCTGTAAGAATCAATGGCAGGCTAACTGAATGCTTAGCATGCGTTTCACTTTTGAAGTCTGGAGGCGTAGGCTGCTGTAGGGAAGGACCGTATTGATCTGACTCCACTGTGCTGAGACAGCAAATTAAAGCCCGTTCCCTTGAAGTAAGCTTCCTGTGTTTTTGATGCTTTGGGGTAATTGTACTCTGAGGCAGCGTTCAGCTAATGCAGCTGTTTGTCTTTTTGGACATTAGGCCAGAACTCAGCGCAGTAAATACAGTGCTGAAATGGTTGTTGTTGCAATATCTGAAGCAGTTCACTTAGCTAAGATGTTTTTTTTGTATTATTATATAGCAAATGGTACCAAATGGAGGTGTGCTCTGGCTTGCCTCAACCTCCTGATGACCCTCTGTGTGTGTGTGTGTGTGTGTGTGTGTGTGTGTGTGTGTGTGTGTGTGTGTGTGTGTGTGTGTGTGTGTGTGTGTAGGTGCCACAGCCTCCGCACGCAAAGAAGTGATCCGGAATAAGATTCGTGCCATTGGAAAGATGGCCAGGGTGTTCTCAGTGCTACGGTAAGAGAAGGTTGTTGTGAATTTTCAGGGTGAATCTACAAACTGACAGGGCTAAACTATTTGTTTGGCTATCATTGCTCTAAGGATCTGATTGCATTCATCAGCAAGAGCGTTACTGAGGTCAGAATGTTTGATGATCACCACCCCACCTCATCCCCAACTCATCCCAAAAGTATTGGATGGAGCACCAACCATCATTCCAGAGTTCACAGTTCCACAGCTCAATGTTGGGGGAGCTCTATACCCCTCTAGCCCACACCTGGCATTAGGAGCCGTGGTGCCACTAGGTTCATAGTATCTGCTCCTACTCCTTATTGGCAGTACTTCTCTACATGGACTAGACAGGCTGTGTGTGTGCATTTGCACATCTGTGTCAGCAATGGGTGCAGCTTAAAGTAGCGGAATGCATTCATTAGGAGGGGTGTCCACAAACATTTGGAAAAGTAATTTTTCGTATGGTCACAGATATCAAAAACATCTTTGTTTTTGCTGTTTTCCACTTTTTGACATACAGAAATCTGGCAGTTGTTTTTTGCATGTGTCCAAATCTCGGTCATGAATGGACCAACAGAAATGCTCCAAAATGGGAAAACTTGGAATCAAATATTTTTACATTGACTTGGTTTTTCCTTGTCCTGTGAAGTTGCCTTTTTGGAGATTCAAGGTTTTTGTGAAGTAGTTATGAGATTGAGGAGAAAATAAGGACACTGCAAAGTAATGCTTATGTTCTTTTTGTTGGGGCATGTAAACTTTTGCAAAACTACATTAGTTTGGTCCCAGAGAACTTTAAATAAGCTTGAGTCTGTTAACACGTTTTGTCCCATAACAATATCTGAAACATCCGAAAGAGAAATATTTGCTGTCATTTTGGATAAATCACATTTATACAAATCATCTTTTTTCCCTAACCAAAACCTTCACTTTAGTCCCTGAGGTGCTTCGCATCTAACAACCAAGAACATAGATGGTGATTCCCCCCAGGTTTGTTTCAGACCTGTTGGAAACAATGGAGTGTAACTGTGCTCCTGTGTTTCAGAGAGGAGAGCGAGAGCGTGCTGACGCTGAAGGGTCTCACCCCCACTGGCATGCTCCCCAGCGGTGTTCTCTCAGGAGGCAGAGAGAAACTCCAGAATGGTAAGACAAACACACCCTCAAACACATCTCTACATAAGGCCAGTTCCTCCTGTTTCCTCTCGACTTCCTGGCTCTTTATAACACTTTGAACATGGTGACTTTTCCATATCACTTGCTGTTTGTGCTGGTTTACATCAATCATACATGCATGTAACTGACCTGAAATGAGCAGAGACACGTGTCTGGGAAAGTGCTCTAAAGGGACCAGGAATGGGAAAAGGTGGGACTGCTCTTAAAGATTCACATCTAGGTCAATGTTTAAGGTCCTAAATTCTGCTTTTAGGGAGCTAAAGTTAATATGAGGCCTATCCACTTCTGTATTATTCATCCAAATAGATCAGAAACTCCTGTGTTAAATTCATTTTTACAGTGTTTGTATTTAGCAGGACTGTAGGCGTTGATTTCACACCTACACTCTTACAAAATAAGGGTGCTTTGAACGGTTCTTTGAGGGATGCCATAGAATAAACCACCTTTGGCTCCCATATGTAATAGAGATGAGTGAATGTGAAGATTCTTTAGACCTTTTAAAAGGCGCTTTACACTCACTCCTCAATATTACAAACATATTTCCTCATGGAACCACAATTGGGTCTATGGCATCCCTCAAAGAACCATTTGAGGCACCTTTATTTTTTAAAATGTACAGGATTATTATAGCGATCCTATTACTAAAATAACAGAAGAGCAGCTGTACTTAAAATGCACATATTCTGTACTTGGTAATTTGCAAATACAGAGCAAAGCCTGCTGATTGGGTTGTGCAGGTGTGTCCTCTATGCTTTACTCTGTATTTTCAGTCGTTATGTCCATTAAACGAATGCCGGGTATAACATATGTACATTACGAGTAAGGTTGCTCTCCTTTTGGCATAATTCCACTCCATTGTTTCCTTCTGTGTGTACTGATGCGCCCTCTACTGCTGGTTTGTGGAATAAGCAGTGCTGTTTACTATTTCTCTCTCTTTTTCCAAGACTCTCTCTTTCTGTGCCATCAGTTGGTATCTCAAACATTTTCTTCTCTCTCTTTTTCTTCCTAGAAACTACAGGCAAAGTGTGTTGTGTGTTGTAGACATGTTTATGTGAGAGAAACACAGGATTCATTCTGCCTCGCTGAATTCCAAATATCCATGTATCTTGCATAACATAATGGATATAATATCACCGGATCAGTGCTTCAGCGTTCAGCATCTGAGCTGTATATTCAAGTACAGTGTTGTAGCACCTGTAGGGCATTTGTGGTTCATCATGTAAGAAGAGCAGGTCTTAGGAAGCGTTCATGATGATGTCATTGAGATGGTGAATCTGTCAGCTCGGTGACAGCCTGGAAAGAGGTGGTGAAGTTCATCTGGCTTCCCTTTCCCCTTCCCTTTTGTGAACCAAAACGTCCATGTATTTGCCACTTTTAGAGGTGCTGACTTGGAGGCTGTTTACACCTCCCATCAACATGCGCTTCCAGTGATTACATCACATGCTAAGATCAGGCCACAGTGGTCATTCAACACAAAAACGGATTCCTATTTCTGGATTCTCATCCAATTACGTAAGCGCAGCACTTTTCCTCATATGATTGTGGCATTATATGGGAAAGAATGGTGTTCTGTGCTTTGTCCATTTTTACTTTGAGTGGTCCCGTGTAGATGATCAGTGCTTAAGTTTTAACACAGTATCGGTAGCATATCAGTGAAGTGGTGAAGCATTCAAATGCAAAGGTAAATAACTTGTGCTGTTGAAGATTCTGTACATTATTTACATTAATTAGACTTTCTTATGTTACGTCCGTTTAAGCAGATTCAGTTCAAGTCTAACCCTGGCCCAAATTTAGCTTAGTTAAAAATCCACTTGCAGAATGTTTGTGACAACAGGTCTATTTGGATACTCCAAAAAACCTAAATTCAGCAGATTCTAAAGAATCATTATTTACACGCTTAGCGTAAGCATACTATTAAGCTAACAATACCTATTAAGTACACTGCCATCTTATAGCTCAGATTACTTAAAGAAAAAATAGTGTACTGTCTTACTTGATATCTTAAACAAATAAAGTGTTACTACATTTTTCTGAGATTTTAAGCCAATCGTGTGACTTCATACTAAGATATGCATATCCATGTGTTCTCATAACCTGGAGGCCATTTTGTCTGAAACTTTTGACCAAAAGTCAAAAAAAAGTCCCGTAATCCGGCTTTAGATTTGGATAAGTCTTACTACTTTAGACTACGCATAGTATGATTTGGATTCTGGATGTGGGAAATCAAAAGAATCATATGTTTTGTGCTACAGTAGGTAGTTAGCATACTAGTCATAGGAAATTACAAGTATATATATATTTATATAACAGGTACTGCATGTACTAAAACAGTTGAAGTCAGTGTAACACATCCATATTGTATTTCCATAGTAAAGCAGTGTACAATATGATGAATAACCTACATCATTTGTCACAAAATATTGTACTTAAAATTTGGGGTACTTACAATTTATTTAATTTTTTTAATCAGTAAAATGCTGCTGATCCAGCTAAGCTCAGTGTGCTCCCTTTAAGTTCATTTACATTGAATATCCATGTAAATATTTCATAAACACATTCTTTATAGTCTTGTTTAAATTTCATAAACACATTTAAAAAAGACATCAAACATTCACTGGCGATTGTTACTGTAGTCTTAAATTAATTAACCCAAATCAAATATTTCCCCTGCGTTAAGATGCCAAAATCTAAGAGGCTGTAAATAAATCCAAGTAATAATGGGATACATAATTAGCCTACCACACAGTGGGATAAAAAGACAATGGGGTAAAAGCACCATTACATTTGCTGCTGGAGTCAGTGTCTTCATCAGTGCTCTAAAAATGTCTAAACGTGGAGCTTAATAGATACGCTTACCCTAATTAGGTCTCCTGATGATCTACTGGATGTATTCAGATGCTTCATTACTGCTGCACCATTTATATTGCGTTGCCATGCTACTGAGAGTCAAAATAGTGTCACCAATTTAAATTTTCTCACCAGTCTTGACCATTTCATAAATAGCAGCAGCTGCTAGACAGAGCCTCCAAAGTCTCCTCCTTTACCAGGGCAATAGATTCCTTGCCCATTTAAAAAAAGCGCTGTATAAATAAAATTGAATTGAATTGAATTGAATTAAACAACATATGTGCTAAATTGCTGTTCACACGGGAAATTACAATCCGGATCTCAGGTTGACACACTGGGGTCCCAATTTAGAGAAAAGTGTAAATGGAATGGACTAAATGGAAGTTTATCTAGCAACAACCCAGACATTAAACATGTTAATACAAGGTGTAAACAAGCTCATTAGGATGCTGGACACTGTGCACTTATTATTAATAACAGAATTTTAGGGGGCAATTTCAGTATTTAATATGAATCAGTTGTTTCCTCCAACAGTTTTGTTAATACATCAGCTTTTAGTAATCCCTGACTTTGGGAATACAGATTTATCCAAGGATTGGTTCTATCATTATTATGGGTTATTAGCAATCTGCTTGGTTATTCACACTCCAAAGTTTTGATGGATTTCACAAACAACAAGACTTCATCATTTGGTGAGGTTTTGGGTGTGGATCCCATTGAGACAGGCAAGAGTCAGAGTGAATTCCTGCCTCAGCATTGGTAGAAGTCAGCGAATTGCTTCTGCTGCAGTGCTGTCGTGCTCAGCAGCACACTGGCAGTGTGTTTGTGAGTGTGCTGTGTGCTCTCTTCTATTGCTCCCTGTAGCCCCAAAACAAAGCCTCCTTCTGTTCTTCAGCTTAGCAACAAGCTCCAGACCTTCCTGTCCTGACGTTTTTTTTTTTCATGCAAGATGTGTCTGTGTCTGTACATCTCTTCTAGGCTTTAAATGGGGTGTAGTGTGGTGCATTCTTTGTGGTTGTTGTTGATGATTGATTATCATTCTTGTTGAAGTGCAGTAGCAAACGTACGGTAAGTTGAAAACGTCCCACTCTGGAGATTCCCTTTGAGGGCTTTGTAATAGATCTTGACAGCGTGTGGTCCGAAATGAGAATTATTATTATTTCACTGCATCCAGTAATAATTCAAACAGAGTAGAGTTCTGCTGTCGCTGCCACAACAGAACCTCTACCTAGTGGTAACTTTACAGTATAAGGGGAAGTGGTCTTAATGTTAACATATGTTCATGTAACACACAGCGTAAAGAGAGGTTGCCACTTTCAAATAATGTGGAACAGCAATGATGCATACATTACTAATAACTCATAAAGTTCTGCATTTCAATTCAGTCAACACTACATATTGAGTTGAGCTCAAAACAATTAATAAACATGTCCTTCATCCACCAGCTTGTTTCCTGTTTAATCCAATATGTAGGTTGGAACCTTCCCTATTACATTATGTGTCCCGATTGGGAGATCAGAATTTCTTAATTTCTCCAAGTTTGTTACACATAAGGAATTTTACTTGGTGAGAGCAACACATGTATTACATGTAATAAACAAACAGACACTTAAGTGAGGAAAAAAAACACTAAACAATAAATAGAATAAAGAATAATATGTTTAAAAAGTACTAAAAGTAATAAAGAGCTGTAAAAAATCAACATCTATATACAAACTATTATGTACAGATTAACATACAGTGAGTCCAAGAAGTATTTGATCCCTTGCTGATTTTCTTCGTTGGCCCACTAATAAAGACATGATCATTCTATACTTTTAATGGTAGATGTATTCTTACATGGAGAGACAGAATATTAAAAAGAAAATCCAGAAAATAAATCTAAGGAATATATATTAATTGATTTGTATTTCATGGAGTGAAATAAGTATTTGATCCCTTAGTATTCATTAGCAGTTCTGGCTTTTACAGACCAGTTAGACACTCCCAATCAACTTGTTACCTGACCTGAAGCCACCTGTTCTCACTAATCACTTGTGTGAAAAACACCTGTCCACAGAATCAGACAGATCACACAGATTTCAAGTCTCCAACATGGGTAAAACCAAAGAGCTGTCACAGGACCTCAGAGTCAGAATTGTTGACCTTCACAAAGCTGGAATGGGCTACAAAAAGATTAGTAAGGTGTTGGATGTGAAAGTAACAACTATTGGTGCAATTATCAGAAAGTTTAAAGAGTATAACATGACAATCAACAGACCTCGGCCCGGTGCTCCAAAGAAGATTTCGCCTCGTGGGGTGGCAATGATGCTGAGAACCTGCAACCACTCGGCAGGAGTTAGCAAATGACCTGAAGGCAGCTGGGACCACAGTTTGCAAGGAAACAATTGGCAACACTTTGCGCAACAATGGATTCACATCCTGCAGTGCCCGAAAGGTACCCCTGCTGAAGAGAGCACATGTGGAGGCGCGCCTCAAGTATGCCAATGATCATTTGAAAGATGAACCAAGTTATTGGGAGAAGGTTTTGTGGTCAGACGAGACCAAAATTGAACTTTTTGGCCTCAACTCCACCCGCCATGTGTGGAGGAAGAAAAATGCTGCCTATGACCCCAAGAACACTGTGCCCACCGTCAAGCATGGAGGTGGAAGCATAATGTTTTGGGGGTGTTTCTCTGCCAAGGGTACAGGGCTACTTCACCGCATCACTGGGAAGATGGATGGAGCCATGTACCGCACAATCCTGAGGGACAACCTCCTCCCCTCTGCCAGGGATCTGAAAATGGGCCGTGGTTGGGTCTTCCAACATGATAACGACCCTAAACATACAGCAAAGGCAACAAAGGATTGGCTCAAGAAAAATCACATTAAGGTCATGGAGTGGCCCAGCCAGTCGCCAGACCTCAATCCGATCGAAAATCTATGGAGGGAGCTGAAGGTCAGAGTTGCCAAGCGACAGCCCACCAACCTTCATGATTTAGAGAGGATCTGCAAAGAAGAGTGGGCCAAAATTCCCCCTGGTGTGTGTGCTAAACTTGTGGTTAACTACAACAAACGTCTCACCGCTGTGCTTGCAAACAAAGGCTTTGCCACTAAGTATTGAGTGTGTTTGGCAAGAGGGATCAAATACTTATTTTCCTCATTGAAATACAAATTAATTAAAATATATTCTTTAAAATTATATTCTGGATTTTTGTCTTGATATTCTGTCTCTCCATGTTAGAATATATCTACCATTAAAAGTGCAGAAGGATAGTGTCTTTATTAGTGGGCAAACAAAGAAAATCAGCAAGGGATCAAATACTTCTTGGACTCACTGTACATCTGTACAGCTATGCAAATGTTCTGCATGTTATGTATCAGTACTGTGTTGTAGTGAAGTCCAGTTTGGTTCAGTGAAATTTAGAAGCTCAGTTTAGTCATAGTTTAGGGTGTGAGGGAGTTGATGAGTTTAGACAATGGAGCGCTTGCTTGGATTTGAACTTATGATATTCTCACACTTGTTGAGCAGTAGTTAGGACATTGTATCACTCCAGAGCTAAATACACAGTTCTGAGTAAGGTTACCTTTAATGTACATGGCTTCTTGGGTCTGGAGTGGCACAAATGTCTAACTGCCTGCTTGTCAAGAGACAGGGGTCCAATGAACACCATAGCCCTTCATAGTCCGGAGTCTGAGAACAGGCAGGCCTCCCTCTTTGTGATAGGTGGCGTTTTAGCCTGCAGATTGGAAAAGAACAGTAAACCGATTGGCCCTAAAGATCTTTCACAGTGTTTAAGTAATTTAGTTGCAGAGCATTTACTCAACTTAATATGCGTTTGTGACCAAACTGAGATGCAGATCTAAAAAAGTAAATTGAGTTAACTCAAAAAACACTCTGTGATTAGTTACTCTATCATTTAAGGTGGAAAGCCAAACAGTCATAGTGCACTCATACCTAGTTAATAAACCTCTCTATCTGTTGGATCACTAGTTCCTGGCAATCATTTCAGTTCTAGCCCAAATCAGAACAACACGAGACCGACTCAAGCCGTCAGAAGCTGTTTTGATTGCATTTTGATAACCAGTGTGCCTCTCTCTCAGCCTCCCCCCCCCCCCAGTCTTCCATTCTATGTGGTGTTTTAAAGTAATGTTGCTTTTTTGTGAATCCCACCCAATCCGATCACTCCATATTTCAGTATCGACCAGTTCACCGTTTACCTTCTTCCTCCCTCTCTCTCTCTCTCTCTCTCTCTCTCTCTCTCTCTCTCTCTCTCCCTCTCTCTTTCTTTCTCTCTCCCTCTAACGTCCATGTGTGCCCTGGCCGAGGGTCGGACCACTGTTTTTTAAATGCTCTTATGTGTCCGTTTTGCTCTTTTTGCTGCTCGTTGACTTGTTCCTGGACAAATGTAACCTGCTCTGCTCACCTCTCTCACTCGTTTTGCAACCCCCTCCCCCCTTCTTCTCTTCAGCTACTATTGAGGCTATAGAAGCCGATGAAGGTAAATAGGCCAATGCCCCCCTTTCCCCTTTCTGTTGCCTCCTTGCAACAGACAAAGGGCTTCCAATGGGGTCATCCATTTCACTGTAGCTTGTGTAGAGTGTGTTGGGTGTTTGGGCAAACAGATTGTGCTGTAGTGTTCACCCAAAGTAGAGGGAAAAAAATGAAAGTAGTGAAACAGGCCACGCTTGCTTTAAAGGGGAAATGAGCGTTTAAATGTCAGCAGAACAGGATTAGATGTTTAGGGGTCTTCAGCAGCATGTACCATCACATGTGAAGTAGTCTGAAGATGCGTACATCTAGCAAGACAAGAATTAGGCAAAGTGCAAACAGTCAATCCCCTTTAAAACAACGGCACTGATGCAGTTGTGCTTTGTTTTTGCCTAAATGTTCAGTTTCACACACAGTCATTACAAAACGATCACCGCAAGAACAACCTCAACTGCGCTCTAAATAGTGGCTTTGGCTGCTATTTATGTCCTAACTGTTAGCGCTTAAGCATTTCCTTTAGACAAAGAGGTGCCCACTGTGTCAGAAGTGTGTTTATTTCATTTATTTATTCGATTACTATATTTTATTTCTTTTTTTTTTTTTTTTTTTTTGTTATTTGGCTTTTTTTCTTCTTCTATGTGGATAGTCTGTGGCTGTGCTGTCACTGTGTTTCTCTTCTTCGCTGCTAATAACCTGTGTCTGCCCTGTGCTATGCAGCAACATAAAACCTATACTCATCCTACAACATGGCCCAAAGCCCCCCCCCCCCCCCCCCCCCCCCCTCAACGCTTAGTTTGAGCAGTTTCGGACAGTTTCCTCCAGTTTGCTGCATGCTTCAAAACAGGCATAACGTGGTTAGCAAGCAACTTGGTTTCCTCAGTTCCCTGTGTGGTACCACCTTTCCTTTCCGCATACGTTTACTCCTTGTCTCCATTTTTTCCCCCCTCCTCCGTTATTTTGGTGGTAATTTTTGGCTCTCTTTCTCCACCTTATTTTCTCCTGTACCTTACATTTCCCCCTAAGCCTATGTAGTGTTTGTTTTGGAGTGTGGTGGGAAGCTCTGTTCTTGGTGGCCTCCCGCTGTGGTTTCCACTGGGCAGTGCGAAACAGCACAAGTCTCCGATTGGCCGAAAGGGAAGTAGCCCTGCGGAAACCACTCCAACCTCACGGCCCTCCAGAACTGAGACAGCCCAGCATCGCTCCTGCAGCAATCTGTACTCCAAAAACAATATTGGTGAATAGTGTGAATATTGTGGTGTTTCCTTTTATATGTGACCTTGCTCAGGAAATCTATACCTTCTCCTAAAGTGACTTTACTTCTTGTTTTTTTTTGTTTTTTTTCCTCCTTATTTTTTCACCATTTGGAGGGTCATGAGTTACTTTGGTATTTAGAAGCTCATGAAAGATCAAGCTTTATGATGTTTCATCTCATTAAGTTAAAAAAAGGATGAACGAACAGTAAACAGTAAACCAGCTGCCAAAGGTTTTCAGTAATGAAGGCTTTCAGTAGTGAAGATCTTTGGATTAGCATATTACAGTAGATACTTGCAGTTGACCTTTCTGTGCTCTGCCCACAAATGCCATTTCATGGCAACTGTTGTCAGATTGGACAAGCTGGACACAATGTTGGGAGAAATGTCATTCAACCTAATGAGAACTTGTCAAACTAAGTGATCTACATTTTCAGGGTTATTGTTATTAGTTTGGTGTGTTTATTTTTATCTACTTATTTCATGTGTTAGACCAACCCCTTGAACCCCAGGATAGAATATCTTATTAAAAAATAAATACTTACATTAAATAAAATTAAAAAATAATTATTCAATTAATACTTTTATTTCAATTTCCATCTATAATTTGGGTAACAGGGTTGTAAATGTCATTGAAAAGCAGTGAAGGGAAATGTGTAGCAGGTAACAAGGTTAAAGAAAAGTGTTGAGGGGACAAAATACATTTTTTTGCAAAGCATAGGAGACCAAAAATTCACACATTAATGCAGTAAAGAATTTTAAAAGTATGTAAGTTCTTCTAGTTTGAGATAAAGTGTAGCTACAGTGGTAAAACACTGCTGTGTGAAACTACTGTAGGAAAATTGTTTATCTGAGAACATGCAGTGAAGGGCACTTCACCTATGCTTGAAATGTCTTTCACCTTTATGTTTAGTAAGGTAAGCGTCCATCATGTTATCTGAATATTGATTGACTCAAAAACTTGATGGCAAATAGAAAGAAAAAAAAAAGCAAAAACACATTTTTGTTGATTAATTTATTATGATTAATGAATTATGATATAATGATAATTTGCCAAATAAATAATTTAAATTAAAATAGAATATGGAGAATAAGATGTTTTTGCTCGAGCGCATGACATGAAGTAGGAGGTTACAGTGAACTGATGAAGATATTTAAACATACCTTTCTTCATATTGTCTTCATATCTTATCTTCATATTTCATCAAAATACAAAACACAACCTGAGATATACAGGTTAGTTAGCAGATCATTCTTAACCCAGTATATATGTCCCAGTACTTTTGATTTACCAGCCTGCCTAGATTTGATCATGTAAAACAGCACAGTCCACAGCATTTTCTGGAAACTGGAAGCTGGAAGCTCAACACTCGCTGTGTAAAGCTGTAAACTCATCAGGTCGAGTGGGATTTTTGCCAACAGTTCTTTAAAGCTTGTGCAACCACTGTGACACATCTGTCAGGACAAACCCAGAGAAAAAGTGTGTGTGTGTGTGTGTGTGTGTGTGTGTGTGTGTGTGTGTGTATGTGTGTGTGTGTGTGTGTGTGTGTATGTGTGTGTGTGTGTGTATATGTGTTTGTATGGTGGGGTTCACCATGTCCAGATGTAAATAATGTCCTGTTTTAACATCTCTCCTCCTCCTCCCCACCCCCACCTCCACCTCCCCAGCCATCAAAGGCTTCTCGCCCCAGCATAAGATCACTAGCTTCGAGGAGGCGAAAGGCCTGGACCGCATCAACGAGCGCATGCCACCCCGCCGCGACGCGCTGCCCTGCGACGCCAGCCTCAACTCCCTCAACAAGGCCCTGTCCTCTGAGACCAACGGCACCGAGGCCAAGGCCAGCAGCGGCAGCGGCAACATCCAATGACGCGCCTGCACCGCCCCACCAGTGTTGCCGCGTTGATGAGGCTCCTCCCTCTCTTTCTCCACGCTACAGTCAAAGGAAGGAGCGCAGGGTGTGGGAATTGCGAGTCTTGAGAGCGAAGAGGAGGGCAGAGGAAGGAGCGTGAGGAGAGAGGGAGGTGAAGTGGGGAGAGGGATGGATGGATGGATAGATAGAGAGAGGGAAGGGGAGAGAGAGAGAGAGAGAGAGAGAGAGAGAAAGAGAGAGCAGAATTTTCAAACATGATTCAGAGTGACACTCTCTAGTCTTTGGATATGCCTTTAAAAATATTTTGCTTGTAGAAACCATGAAAAGTTCTCGCCGGTTCACTCTTTTTCTGAATGAGTAAGTGTGTGTGTGTGGGTGGGTGGGTATTTGGGTGGGGGGGGTAGTCTTGGTTGTGGATGAGGGGAGCAGCAGCAGGCAAACTGAGATATCTTATGTGAAAAGGCCTTTACTCATTTACTGGATAACAGATTTTTTTTCTTTTTTGTGTGTGTAACTTCTTACTAATTATTGTACGTTTACAACAATACAGCACTAAAAATGGACAGAACATAAAAAAAAGTTTTTAACATAAAAAGGGTGTACAAACTAAATAAGGACTATTTATTGATACCTTTTTTTGCTACTCTTATAAACTAGCTCTAAAGTAAATTAGGCAGTCTTAAAAGAATGTTGCAACATTGTTGAAATGCCAAAAATGGAACGTTTTATGGTTTTGTACAGATTATGCTTACCTCAGGTTTCTTTGGTGTGTGTGCTTTGATCCTGTTTTCTGTATAATGGCTAATTAGCTCGATAGCAAGTACCCATTTTCTTGGAGTTTCAAACTGGAATTTACACCTATCATTTGCAGAATAAGTTTTTTTTTTCCTCTCTTTCTGTTTTCGTTTTATTCGAGATGGGGAATAGATTTATTGTGGCTTGCTGGAATTTCTGTGAGTGTTCCATTTTCTTTTTAAGTATTGCGAACAAACAAACAAAAAAACATATATATATAAAGCACCTATATTCTGTACAAAAAAGACAAAAAACTAAAAGCATCTGCCTATGCATGTTTTATAAGATTTATCAAAGGAAATATGAATGAAATACCTTGGCTGCCGAGGCCGGTTTTGATCTGTAGTGTGCTTAGTCGATATATACTGGACATGTATACCGCCAGTCTTTACTATAACACCAGGATAAAGCTTCAGGCCTTCAACTTCTTTTGTAATGAAAGCATCAGACTATTTAATATTGGATGAGGAATCATGGTTTTTAACGCTTGTAAGCACACATGTAGTCCGATTTAGCATGTTTAGCTGTTCTCGTGACATAAGTTTGTGGTTACATGTGGAACTCAAAATGCATGATAGCTGTTGATGTCATAAAAGACATTTAGACCTTTTATTGTTTTCTGTTTTGTAAACGTGCCACAGAAACGTGTAATTTGATTATTATTATTATTATTATTATTATTAGGAACTCTGCTTTGTATATCAGTTACTAGTTTGTTACTGCTCAATACTTTAAGAAAAACAAAAAACAAAAACAAAATACTCCATCATTTTTTTAACAATTGCTTAAGTGCCCAAGTAATTCACTACACAACATTAAGCCTTGCTTTTGTAATTTAACTTCCAAACTGTTGGCAGATGACGCATGCACTCACAAACTATTAAAAAGTATTTTATAATACTGTTCAATAAAAATGTGCATGAAAATAAATCTCTTCTGGACTTGTCTTTGTGCTCGAGGACTGTTGTGGTAATGGGGGGTGGTTAACAGGTTAAAGATCTAGAATTAAGAGTGAGGTAAATCTTTTAATTATTCAATGAATGTGTCACTTGAATATCTTGTGAGATTCAATGTTTTCAATCAGAAAAACATCAGTCGAAAATGACAAGTGAAGATTAAAAAGTATTAAAAATGAGTGCTGTCAATGTTAACGTGTTAAGGCACACAAACTGTAAATGCGTTCACCTGTTTTAACGCAAATTAATCATCTTACCAAGTTTGGCCCCATCTTCCTCCCGTAGGGCACTGTCTGTACAGAGCCTAGTGACGTATTGGTGATTTTACTGCGTCGCTACTGTTGAGCTCAGAGGGTAGATTACATCTCATAAGTTTTATATCTAGCAAACTCTCATTCTCCTACTCCTCCCTCATCTCTCTCATACACACACACACACACACACACACAGAGCTGCTCCTCTCTTAGCTCTCAGCTTAATTCAACCCTGAACTGGACTGATCATCCATTTATCTCATAAAAAGCATTTTCTCTTTTAAAGCTTCTGTGTCCGAGTTAAATACAGAGAAAAATACAGAGATAGCCACACATTTATTTAAGGACGTACTAGCTAGCATTTTGTAACTTGTGATCAATCATAATCACTGAATATTGTTGTGATTAACGAGATGAAACTTTTGAATAGACTGAAACCACTAATTAAAAGTCATATCCACAATGCCTTGTATTTCAAAAGTGACGAACCCATCTTGAGGCAGATAACTTGACAGAAAACCTCCATCAATAGAGCATGGTATATTATTGATCCTTGAGGAACTTTCTGTTTTTGCAGAAAACCATGTTTAGTTGTATATTTGAGTCTTTAATGATGTGTAGTTATTGTATATATTATATAGAACGAATTCTAGAGTAAATAGTAATGGTCAAATTCTGCAGTCAGGAGTCTACTCTGTGCTTTGCAGTGTTTTTCAATTCATGGTAAATTGATTTCAGTTATGTGCTGTTGTTCACATATCTGCTCCTTTTGCTCCTTCCAAATTTCCACTGAATTTGGGTCCAGGTCCTCTGAAGACAACTTCTTTCCTTAAGTACCTGAGAGGCAAAAAAAGATTGGAGCAATAATAACAATGGGGTGGAAATGAGGACTTGGCAGCCTTCAAGCCATTAGGTGTTTTCTTTGCTGCACATGATGAAGTTGACAAAAACATTCAGAGCAAATTTTTGGACCTGCTTCAATCTGTAATGAAAACACCTCGGCTGAATTGGTGGAAAGGATGTGGTGTGGGCTAGCTCTGCTTATATCCTGTAAATATATCCACAAATCAGAGGGTAGAAAGGCAAAATCAGCTTTGTTGATGTGCTTCAAAACTGAGAAAATCAAGACATAGTTCTTCATTTAGAGTTTGGGTTAACGTCGCCTCACGTTGTCTGTCTTAATGCCTGCGGCCTGATCAAAACCTGGCTTCATGGATATGCCTCAATTTTGGACCAAATGATATCCTCAGTCGTGGTTTAAAGTTCAGCTTAATCTGGGTCTGGGAAACTGGCCAGTCAGTATTGGCCTGCACATACATTAATGCAGTGCCTTTAAAAAGGATTTATCTCTTGGAATCATGGTCAATAAAATTAGACCTTTTTAATCAAGAATCTACAAATAAATGTCAAAGATAAATCTGATTTCTACAAAGTAATGTCAATTAAATATATAAGGTAAAATAAGTGACTGACCACATAAATATTCACCCCCTTTAAAGCGACTGGAGAGACTCTGCATACGGCAACTGTTGGCCAGGTTCTTCACCAGTCCAAGCTTTGTAGGAGTGTGGCAAAAGAGAAAGTTACTGTTTTTTTCCAAAAGCATGTGGAAGACTCCAAGGTGAACTGGAAGATATTTGGCAGACACCAAACGCTGCACACCTATAACCATGTTGGTGGTGGCAGCATCATGCTGTGGGGAGGCTCTGGACGGCTTGTAAAGGTGGAGGGTAAAGTGAAAGCAGGGAAATATAGGGGAATTTTGGATGACAATCTGATTCCGTCTGCAGGAGAACTTTGACTTGGAAGGTTTATTTTCCAGCAATGAAAGCTACATAGAAATGTTCTAGAGCAGCTGAGTCAAAACCCAGATCTTAACCCAATAGAGAATTGCAGTGTGCAGATGTACAAGCCTGACTAATATTATATATATATATATATATATATATATATATATATATATATATATATATATATTGTGTGTGTGTGTGTGACCATGAATTAATTCATAAAAGCAATATAAAGGGGAAAACATTCAAGGAGGTGAATATTTCTTATAATTGTTGTAATTCATGTAAATACACACAACCATTACATTTTCTCAGCATTTAAGATGCCTAGAAAAGGATTTGGATCATAGATAGCCTGGCTAATAGGCCGAGATCTTAAAAGAACTAAGGAAAACTACAGCATGAGCAAGGTCTCGTTTTTAGACTCTGCTGCACTCTTGCTTATCAGTGCTTGGTCCGTTGTGTGAGAGCCAGAGGCTTTCTGTGGCGTCAGATCATTTTTTCCAGAGGAGTCTGTTCCATTGGGAAGATGCAAGCTCTCTGGGAAGCTATTGATCTTTCCAGTACTGGAGGAACCTCCTGCCCTGATTTCAGCCTTGATTGCTGCTATCTAATCTTCCATACAGATGTGGAAATGCAGTTAAACGCCCTTCATGAGTTGTTTGCTAAGACTGTCTGAAGGAGATGAATGAATAGTTTTAGCTTTTGTGATTCATGCCCTTCCGTCTCCACCAGTTTACAAAAACACAATTGGACAGACAGCTGAATTAGACAACCTTCCTGTCTAAAAAGAGATTTCTCTAGGCACTGACCTATCCTTGTTCTGCCCACAAGAGTTGTCTTTAATAGTTCATTCACAGATGTGTATTAAACAGCTACCCTCTAAAGCTGTGGTTGGATTAGCTTTACAGAATGCTTACATATAATATTCAGACTAATTGGACTAATAGGAAATTGTAGAGAAAAAGTATTTATTGGTCAATACATTCATCATGTGTCATTAATTATGGATGTCCAAAGCTTATGAAACTATATTATAACTTTTATATGATTCCTTTTCTATTTACTTTAATTAGGATTTTTGCCAGCTAATTTATCCCACAGTTTTCAAGATAATAACATGGTTCCAACAGGCTGTTCTGATTGTGCGATTGAGGTTTGTATACTGCTTTTTGTTTGGACATATTTCTCCACAGCAACAGATGGAATGAATGGTTTACAAATGTTTGTACTTATGACACAATCATGCAAACACACCCCTACACCAAGCAACCACATAGGGTACCGCAACAACCTGCTAGCAACCACCTGGGATCCTATAGCGACTGCCTAGCCGAAATGTTCCCTGGAAATGGGGACCATTTAAGCTGTGTAATCATTGTGCTGGAAATGCACTTTTCTAGTTTGAATCGAAACGTATGTTGTATGGGCGTGAAAGTTTAGGCAGAGGTGGCAAAGAAATGAAGTACAAGTAACAAAAGTCAGAATGATTCTAAGGGCCTTCGAATGACAGAGGTCCTAAAACATGGATTAACTGATTATTTTGGCAGAATTGTTGGAGTGGTGGAGCCCAGTGTAATATCTGTTCACAGGGCCCAAAATCTCTGACCACCCAGCCTAGACCAGCTGCCACCTACCAGTCCGACCATCAGGCCCCCCACCCACCACCACCCATAGCAGACCAGCGGCACACCCTCCTACCACTGCTACCTGTTTAATGACCATGTTAAAACCTAATTGGACTCTTAACTATCTACCACTATTAATATCACCACTATTAACTATCTACACCATGACTAATATATTATGATTATGATCAGAGCAGTTCAACAGTATAGATGGTTTGGTAACTTTTATCAATAATGTTTAAATAGCTCTGACCAGAGGAGGATGGGTCGGGTCCCCCTTGTGAGTCTTGGTTCCTCCCAAGGTTTCTTCCTCCAGCTCTGAGGGAGTTGGAGGAAGAAAGTTTTCCTTGCCCCTGTTGCCGTTGGCTTGCTCACTGGGGGTCTTGGATCCTTCATGTCTTCTTACGTTATTTCTTTTTTTCTGTCTTTTACTAATTACTATTTATGTAAAGCTGCTTTGTGACGACAACAGTTGTAAAAAGCTGTACAAATGAATTTGACCTGATATATTAACCCTAATCTCATTTTGAAGCCAGTGTGCCAGAACACTTAGAACACATAAGAACACATTTTTGAGTGGAGCATCAATAGCTGAATTTTAACTTTTTGGGGGGCGGGGCTTCTTAGACATCCAGTTCCTTGATGCCAAATGAATCAGTCAGCAGTTTATTCACTGCACTTCCGGCTCCCAGCAGAACACGTCAAGATGATTGTCATCTTTTGCCACATCCAATCTGTTTCCTGTGAGCTGGTATTCTTTGCCAAAGAACAACATCAACAGTTTACTCTACAGGAGCGCTGTAGGCCCTGCTGTCACTGAATGTCCCCTGGCCTTTCTCAAGTATACACGCGAGACACAATAGATGCAGGAAGGAAGCAGAATTCTTGCATCCTGTTTTGGGTCAAGAAGCCCTAACCATTAACTCAAATTCTTGCACCAACACACACACACAGACCCCCACACCCAGGAAAGGCTTTAAACAAGCTAAATCAGAGCTCCATGGCTGAAATTACTGACCGATTCACATGGCAGCAGTCATGTGCTCAATGTGCTTCACACATTTTGGCTCAGTATAGATGCCCTCAGCCATGCGACTGTACCACATTCTGCAAAAAAGTTCCTCATAGACTGAGAAAGTGTAATGCACTGGTTTCACTGCCAGCTCAGTTCAGCTCACATCAGGACAGCTCAGTTGTAGTTATAGTGTGTGCAAATGTTACAATTTACTCCATACACAGCTTTAAAATTGGTTGTTAAAAAAAGTGTGGTTAATGGTCACAGTGGTTGTAGCAGTCTGTAAAAAGTGTGATTAACTGATGCAGACAACTGTACAGTGGTGCTTGAAAGTTTGTGAAGCCTTTCCATTTTTATAGATTTCTGCAAAAAGTTGCCCTAAAACTTCATCAGGTTTTCACACAAGTTCTAAAAGTAGATAACGAGTATATGAACCTTCGCATTCAATATTAATTCAGTTCAATTTATTGTCAATTTAAGTCATTATACTAATACAGACTTGTACAGTTCTACCAAACACTGTTAGGCTGGGTCTCCTGTGTAGAATAGGTAGGACATACAATAGTGCAAGGACAATAGACAGAACACAGGACAGGGTGCCAAGTACAAAGACAATAAATACAAAAATATACAAATATGAAGATGTGCATGAGCAAGTGTGTGCATGAAGGCTGGGTGATTAAGATCCAAACTAAGTTACTATAGTAATAGTAAGTGGAATAAATATGTAGAGCAGTCATGTGCTGTGCATGTAAATAAGGAGTAAAACAGGGAGTTTTATGCAGCAATAACTAAACGTTTCCGTTAAATGTTGATTAGTCCTGTGCATCATCTGGAAGGAATTTCAGAATTTTCAAAACAGCTTCACTTCTGTTATGTTGGGGGTTTCCTCCCATGAACTGCTTGCCTTAGGTCCTCCCACATTTCTTCTGGATCAAGGTCAGGACATTGACTTGGCTGTTCCAAAACATTACCTTTGTTCTTCTTTAACCATTCTTTGGTAGAAAGACTTGTGTGCTTAGGGTCGTTCTCTTGCTGCATGACCCATGTTTTTGCGATTCAGCTCACTGACATTTTTCTTCAGAATTTGCTGGTATAATTCAGAATACATCATTTAATCAATGGCAATTAGCCCTTGCAGCCCAGATGCAGCAAAACATGCCCAAACCATGATACTACCACCACCGTGTTTCACAGATGGGATAAGGCTTTTATGCTGGAATGCAGCGTTTTCCTTTCTCTAAACATAATGCCATAATTCAAACCAAACAGATCACAAAACATTGTTCCAGTAGCCTTCTGGCTTGTCCATGTGATCTTTAGCACACTGCAGACAGTTTGGAGAGCAGTGGCTTTCAGCGACTGCCTTGCACACCATTGTTGCTCAGTGTTCTCCTGATGGTGGACTCATGAACATTAACACTGTGATGTTTATGACCTTGCAGACTATTGCCACCTTGCTCTTGGTGTGAACTTTGTTGGTCGTCCACTCCTTGGGAGGGTAATGATGCTCTTGAATTGCTGTTATTTCTACACAATCTGTCTGACTGTGAAATGGTGGAGTTCACTTTAGAGATGGTGTTGTAACCTTTTCCAGCATGATGAACATTGGCAATTCTTCTTCTAGGGTTCTCAGAAATCTCCTTTGTATGTGCCGTGATACACTTCCATAAACATGTGTTGTGAAGATAACAACAGATCCCAGATTTGACAGATCCCTGTTTGTTAGTTATTACCTCAAAATAACTCAATCAAAATAAATCTGATAAAATCGAGAGCATTTTCTTCTTTGCATTGCTGTGTTATCAGAACCAAATTGTGTCTGTGACCTCCACGCTGAAACATTGGTCCAGGTACTGTTAAAATGGCAACACAAGATGCTGGACAAATATATTGGGACACCTATTCATACACTGTTTTTTCTGAAATCAAGGGTATCAACAAAAGAGTGTATCCTGCTTTTGTTGGAGTAACTGTCTCCTGGGAATGCTTTCTACTCAATGGCATGCAGTCACCAAGGTCAGGATTTTAGATGATCTCCACCCCACCTCATCCCAAAACTACTGGATGGAGCACCATCATCATTCCAGAGAACACAGTTCCACTGCTCCACAGCTCAATGCTGGGGGGCTTTATACCCCTATAGCCCATGTATGGCATTAGGCATGGTGCCAACAGGTTCATGTTTATCTGCTTCATGGAGTCCTATTCTACTGGAAGTACTTCTACACAGGTAGTTAACAAGCTGTGTGTTTATGTGCATTTGCACATCTGTGTCAGCAATGGGTGCAACTAAAAGTAGTTGAATGCATTCATTAGAAGGGGTGTCTACAAACATTTGGACACAGTGTATATTTAACTTGAAACTGTTCGGCTATATCAAAGATCCATGTTACATTTTACCCTGCATTAGTCTGTAGGCCTCTCTCCATTGCATAATGCCCTCATGCATAAAACATAGTACTTGTGTGGGTGTAGTATATTTTATTCATGAGGACATTATAAACACAATTGATTCCTCTACTCATCCTTTAGCCCCTCATCAGTGCTCAGTTTCTGACCACATGACTCTTGTTGGATGGATAGATATGTTTATAGACCACTCTCAACATTAACAGTGATGCTGTGGTGGCATCGCTGCCATGCCTTCTGATTCTCTTCATGTGGAAACTATTCAGTGTACATTCAGTGCAATAGATTTACAGTGTAGTCCAGCCATGCAGTTCTAATAGAGTTCTGTCCTTCTCCCCCATGGCTCCAAATTTGGTTATCGCAGTAGAGAATCACACAACATACTCTCCTTGTTCTGCATCCTGATTGAGAAGTCATGTTTTTGTTGTTTTGGGTGTAGACCTCTTACATAAGCATGTCTCCATGTAGCCTCTGTATGGCTGAAATCATTACAACCACACCCACTTTACAAAGGCACACAGTGCTTAACATGATTCCAGGAACTTTCAGCCCTCTTTACGCTATTCAACCCAAAGGTACTCTGTACTTATTACTCAGTTCTTATTATAAAGACTTATCACTTGTTAATCACCAAACAATTAACTATTATAAAAACGAGTGTACATTTTGTTGCTATGAGAGTAAAGAACTGACCCCCTTAGGCCCTGAAAAAGCCTAGGGATCGCTGGCAGGCCAAAAGTATTGTTACAAACTTCTATTAGCAAGAAATAGCCCCACC
Organism: Salminus brasiliensis; assembly: GCF_030463535.1. NCBI lineage: Eukaryota > Metazoa > Chordata > Actinopteri > Characiformes > Bryconidae > Salminus > Salminus brasiliensis. The sequence goes on from NC_132886.1 coordinate 23,599,775, forward strand.
CGTTTGTCCCTGTAGTTACTGAGTAATACACCTTAGTGTGTAATAAGCCTTTCTGCGTTAAGGGGTTCAAGCCTTTTTTATTTGATGTATGATCAGTATGGCTTCTAGCTCATGAACATCAGAAATCCTATTCAAACAGTATAAATACAGTGTATCTCTTAGTGTAATTCAGCACAAGCAAGCACAATCATAGGGAAGGCCGCTGACTTGACAGCTGTGCAGAAGACCACAGAAGGCCATTGCTGAAAAGGCTGGCTGATCGCAGAGTGCTGTATTACAGCATATTTTTAATAGAAAGTTGTCTGGGAGGGGAAAACGTGGTAGGAAAAGGTGCACAAGCAACAGGGAAGACAGCAGCCTTGAGAGGACTGTCAAGAAAAGCCAGTTCAAGTACTTGGACTAAGGCTGGTGTCAGTGCATCAAAATCCACCATGCACAGACATCTCCTGGAAAGGTGCTACAGTCCCTAATATTTAGCCACTGCTGAACCAGAGACAACTGGACTGTTGCTCAGTGCTCCTCTTTCCGATTAAAGTACATTTTGTGTTTCATTAGGAAATCAAGGTTCTAGAGTCTGGAGGAAGAGACTACTTGCAAATGGTTCGCTGACCATGATATTGCTGCTTGATTGACAACTCTCAAGACTTATCTATGAGGTATTGTCAAGGGGAAGAAGTGAAACACCTGACCCAGCAATACAGACGAGCTAAAGGCCACTATCTGGGCTTCAGTGACATCTCAGCAGTGCCACAAGCTGATTGCCCTCCATGCCACACCACATTGATGCAGTAATTTATAGTAAAGGATCCCCAACCAAGTACTGAGTGTGTAAATTAACTCACTGGGTAATTTCTGTTAGATTTAATAAAATATTCAAATAATTTGAGAGACTGGATTTCTGTAATGAGCTACAAGCCACACTGATTAAAAATAAGACAAAAATAATGAAAAATGTCACTTTGCATTTAATGAATATAAAATATGACAGTTTATCTTTTTGACTGAAATAATGAACAAAAATGAACATTTTCACAATTTTCTAATGTTTTTTTTAGCTGCAGTAGTATATATGAGCTTTTCTCACAGTTTACTTTAGGAGGCTTAGTTGTAACCTTTCAATAAATCTAACCCTACCGTGTGAAGGCTTCCCTTTAACCTGCCTTGCTGATTGGATATATTCTTTATAACAAGGCCATACTTTTAGGCACTATAAAAGGGAATGACGATTGTAAATTTGATGGAATAAAAAATACTTATAATGTAAAAATAAATAAACATTAAAACCATTGTCTGTCCGATAGCTGTGAACATTCACACTAAAAAACATGTTCTATTGTTTAACTATGTACAAATGTTCGTATTTCACCACCAACAACATTATTATCTGCCACTATAAGGAACTTATGTAGTCATGAGAGGAACTGAAGAATTGGCCCACTTACAAACAATGTGTTTAAAGGTTTACTACCTGAACTAACAGGAGCAGATCCATCCATCAGAACAATAGCACAAGTTGGTCTGGACAGGAAAAAAGTAACAAAAAGTAACTGGCATAGAAGCACAAACACAGGGGTTGATGACCGAGTTCCTGCCCAAAAGGTTTGGAATTCTCACCCTGGCTGAACCACTCCCTAACAACACCAACTCCCATCTAATTCCCTACCCCTCAATCCAAGTGGAAGCTGCTGTACTTCCTCCACTTTGCTAAAGGAAGTGCCAGAATAAGCAGCCGAGGAGCTGGACGTAAGCACCTCTCCTTTTGACCGTTGGCCCCGCTGAACTTCTACTGAAGCTGCGGTGTGACACCGCCGTACCACTGGTGCAGCGTCCAGAAGAATAAACACCATGGCTACCAGGCTTACTGTCCTCATCTTCATCTCTTGTGTTCTGTTACTAAGTAAGTAACCTTTTTGTTATAAGTGTGCTGTGAGATGATGAGTTGATGAGACTGCGTTGTCTCCAGAATGATGCTCATTTTGAAGTAAAGCTGCTTAAAGGAGTTCTTTGGTGTGATTCCACAGAACCAGTCTTGTTCCCTGAAGAAGCATTTTTGTAAATGGGTTGTGTAACTGTGAAGAACCCGAAAGATTAAGGAACATCCACATGATGTAAAGCTACTATGCTGATTGAAAGACCATTTAGAAACCTTCATTTTAAAGACAGTGTGTGATGAAACAGTGTAGTAGACACAGTCTGTTGCTTTTTCTTTAAAGCAATGAACCAAAGGCTTGTTGTCAGTGCACCTGTACAGACAGGCGCTTCCATCAATAAATGATCAGTTGATAGTGCTTTGTATTTGACTATGATCCACTTGTGATTGTTCATTACCCTAACACCAAAATAAGGCTAGTGATTCCCTCTCAAAGCACTCTGTGATGAATAAGTCTGGGTGAGGGGTGTCAACCTTTTGCTTCTTGTGGTTACTAGATGTCTCAACAGGTTAGTAAAATGCCCCACTGACCTTTTAAGGGCATTTTACAGACTGTCATAAGTAAATGTGTGGCTGGTTGGAATTAGGGTTAGGATTTGAGTTACTGTAAGAGCCTAAATCTGCAAGTCAGTGAGTCTAAAGTTCAAAAGAATCGGTTTTCATGTCAGGGCCTGTTCTAATAGTATTCAGCAATAACGTACACAGTGTAAAGTGACATCACACACTAGATGACAGGTTATTTGAGATGTTTTGTTCAATATTGCAGCTTTATGTCTTATAAGCTTATGTCTGTATTGGGTAAATGTTTTTTTCGCCATCTGCAGAAGGTTTTACACCAGTGCAAAGATTGTTTCATATGGAACAGTGGGTTTATATAGTACTATATATTTTCAGTACTATATGAAACCCTTTTCATATAGGGTATAATCTAAACCTACACAGGTTTCAAGCTGTAAAAAATGAAGAAATGTTAGCCAGACAACACAACGTGTCTCAGCGTCTATTTCAGGTTCTTTTCGTGGGTCGTGGGAACTTTTGTTTTTACTAAAGAACTCTTGAAGAACTACTTTTTAAAGAGTACTAGCGTTAGTATTAGTTTTGGGATCATTACACATGCATCTTCAAATGTTGTTTTGCATTATTGAAAGCAGTGATTGCACACCCAAAATGGTACTGCATGTCATTACTCCAAAGATTTTATTCCCGGTCATTTTACAGCATTTCTATTGATCAGTATAAAGAACAACTGCTAAATTCACATTATGTCAAAAAGTAAAAGTGCAGATGCAGATGCAAGTTTTCTGCGTGACAGCGACGATGCGCATTACAGCAAACACAATCTACTAAAGCCCGATCTTGGAAAGTAAAGGGTGCCGAGCTGTGTGCATGTTTATTTTGTTTGTGAAAGGGCATCAGTTTAGAGTGGTAATTCTCTTCTCTGGGGTATGATTGGCTGTGGAGATAGCTGGTGGGAACTGCTCTGCCCACTCTCTCTCTCTCTCTCATGGGACAGGAGTATTGTCCAGAAAGGGAAACCTCAGTACAGCGAAATCTCTGGCAAGCCTTTCATCATAAATCAAAAAGATAACCAGTAAGTTGGAAAACACAGGGGTTGAAGAAGCTGAAAGCATGGACACGCTGATCCACACTGCTTGTTTATCAGAAAAACAGAAGGTGAGACTTTAACAGCAGTTAGTGATCAGGTACGCACTTACAAAGACAAAGGTTTTCTAGAGCACTCTTGGCTTGGATGAAAAAATTCTTATTTGTATAAAACCTTCATGTGGAGCTTCTAAACTTCAGAAAGGTTCTTCGCTCTCACATCTCATTATCCACTAAATGGTTATTTAGGGAACAAACAGTGGTTCTACTGTGGCATCACTCAAGAGAAGCCCTTTTTTTCCACACTCCTCTTTTTCAAGAATGTAGTCCCACCCTACACATGCCAGTGCCATCATGATTGGCCAAAGCTAGACAGATTCAGGCCTTCGCACTCATGCCTGAGAGCATAAATCAAGAGTAATTATAATTAGCATTGGGCCAGACAACAAGGGAACAGAAACAGTGTCCATCTTGGAAAGGAAACACTGACAGGAAGCAGCCAATAGCCTCTCGGGAGTGAAAAAGGGCTTCACAGGATGCAGCTTTTCACAGTTGTACTCATAGGCAGAGGATGTGTGGACTGGAGGATGAGGGAATGCTGCTTTTTGGTCATCGGATGCAGAATGGAAGCCCTTTAAAGCCTTTGTTAAAGTCTGTTCCAAAGAAGACAAACTGAAAGGTTCACTCTCTGATCTCAAAGTCAAAGCGCATGCGATACGCTGGTAAATCCAATGCACAGATGTTGTATTGTATTGTCTATTAATTGTATCATGTATTCAGATCTATACCAAGAAAGGTATGCAGGCAAAACGTGTGCAAATATATGTAGAACCAGTGTTTAATGTCTTCAAGGTTAGTACTAGTTACAAATATTACATTATTACTTAATTGCTATTTATTGATCTCCAACAGACCAAGAATGACCAGTGGTACTGAAGTCTGTCAGATAAGTTGAAGGTGCTAGGTTATTCAAATGCACAGACCATTTGAATCAGATCAGACATGCTCATTCAGCCCTGATCAACTTGTGTTCATTGACATCTTTGGCCATGACTATGACTACTATGACTATTTCACATATGAGACAATAGCAGGGCAATTTGTAATGTAATGCAAATGAGTAATGTAATGTAATGTTGGTCTTCTTACCATTTAACAGGCAATTCAGTCACTTCAGTGAAAGCTGGGGGTGAGTCTGGTGAGTTTCTTCCAGTACAAACATCTAAACTTCTATAGTACCCTCACTATCACCTCGAACTAGCATGTGCTAAATTAAAGGTTTCATTCTGCGACACTAAAGTGATTTTGGCTCAAAACATCTTGCACTAGAGCTACCGGGCTAATGTAGCTAAAAACTAATGGAAGAGTGTAGCCACTTCACAGGCGTCATAACTCTATCACAAATGTGTCTGGTCATGTTTGGTACCAGTCACAGATCTTCCCCCCAGGGGGCATACAATCTATCCAAAACAGACAGATTTGGTCTGTTTGAGGAAGTTAGCACACAGTTAATGTAACTCTTCAAGGTTAGTACTAGTTACAGATGTTATTACTTAATTGCTATTTATTGATCTCCAACAGACCCAGGACGACCAGTGGTACTGAAGTCTGATAAGTTGAAGGTGCTAGGTTATTCAAATGCACAGACCATTGGAATCAGATCAGACGTGCTCCTTCAGCCCTGATCAACTTGTGTTCATTGATATCTTTGACCATGACTATGACTCCTATGACTATTTCCCATATGAGACAATAGCAGGGCAATTTGTAATGTAATGCAATGTAATGTCTGTCTTCTTACCATGTAACAGATTATACAGGCAAAACTACTGAATCAACGAAACTTGATGGTGAGTCCGCTCTGTTTACTCCAGTACAAACATCTAAACTTCTATAGTACCCTCATTATCACCTCAAACTAGCATGTGCTAAATGAAAGGTTTCATTCTGCGACACTAAAGGGATGTTGGCCCAAAACATCTTGCACTAGAGCTACCGGGCTAATGTAGCTAAAAACTAATGGAAGAGTGTAGCCACTTTACAGGCATTACTAGATTTACAGATTAATGAGGCTGAATAAATAAAAAAGCCCAAAATGTCTGTTCCTCATGAGCAGCAATGGGTATAAAATCTGTCACAAATGTGTCTGGTCATGTTTGGTACCAGTCACAGATCTAATATCACTTAAATGCTATTCAGCCATCTCCAACATACACAGAATGACCAGTGGTACTGAAGTCTGATAAGTTGAAGGTGCTAGGTTATTCAAATGCACAGACCATTTGAATCAGATCAGACATGCTCATTCAGCCCTGATCAACTTGTGTTCATTGACATCTTTGGCCATGACTATGACTACTATGACTATTTCACATATGAGACAATAGCAGGGCAATTTGTAATGTAATGCAAATGAGTAATGTAATGTAATGTTGGTCTTCTTACCATTTAACAGGCAATTCAGTCACTTCAGTGAAAGCTGGGGGTGAGTCTGGTGAGTTTCTTCCAGTACAAACATCTAAACTTCTATAGTACCCTCACTATCACCTCGAACTAGCATGTGCTAAATTAAAGGTTTCATTCTGCGACACTAAAGTGATTTTGGCTCAAAACATCTTGCACTAGAGCTACCGGGCTAATGTAGCTAAAAACTAATGGAAGAGTGTAGCCACTTTACAGGCGTCATAACTCTATCACAAATGTGTCTGGTCATGTTTGGTACCAGTCACAGATCTTCCCCCCAGGGGGCATACAATCTATCCAAAACAGACAGATTTGGTCTGTTTGAGGAAGTTAGCACACAGTTAATGTAACTCTTCAAGGTTAGTACTAGTTACAGATGTTATTACTTAATTGCTATTTATTGATCTCCAACAGACCCAGGACGACCAGTGGTACTGAAGTCTGATAAGTTGAAGGTGCTAGGTTATTCAAATGCACAGACCATTGGAATCAGATCAGACGTGCTCCTTCAGCCCTGATCAACTTGTGTTCATTGACATCTTTGACCATGACTATGACTCCTATGACTATTTCCCATATGAGACAATAACAGGGCAATTTGTAATGTAATGCAATGTAATGTCTGTCTTCTTTCCATGTAACAGATGATACAGTCAAATCTACTGAATCAACGAAACTTGATGGTGAGTCCGCTCTGTTTACTCCAGTACAAACATCTAAACTTCTATAGTACCCTCATTATCACCTCAAACTAGCATGTGCTAAATGAAAGGTTTCATTCTGCGACACTAAAGGGATGTTGGCCCAAAACATCTTGCACTAGAGCTACCGGGCTAATGTAGCTAAAAACTAATGGAAGAGTGTAGCCACTTTACAGGCATTACTAGATTTACAGATTAATGAGGCTGAATAAATAAAAAAGCCCAAAATGTCTGTTCCTCATGAGCAGCAATGGGTATAAAATCTGTCACAAATGTGTCTGGTCATGTTTGGTACCAGTCACAGATCTAATATCACTTAAATGCTATTCAGCCATCTCCAACAGACACAGATCAGCCAAAGGTGCAGAAGTGTCTTAGGTTATTTAAATACAGAGAATTGGTACGTGATCAGAATTGCCTCTACTCACTGTATTGGTTAACAAGTGAATACAGAAGAATGGAGTCAAAACTAGACAGCCAAATACACTGGTTATGAGTATGCTCGGTGTATCCCAGTTGCAGCTGACCAATCTGCTACAGTTACCTTCACATCTCTTTAGCTAGTAGGTAAATTAAACAGTAGCATTAACCATTGCCTGTTTGCTGTCTGAAATTGCTTTCTTTAGTTTGCACTGGTTTTGCTGCAGGGCTTATGTAAAGGTGCAAATATTTTACCGTAAAATGTGTCCTCTGCATTTGTCCAATCTGTGGTAGCTCAGGGTTAGCACTTCAGCCATGGATTGAGGGAGGAGACAGCCTTCACTCTCCCCACCCCATGCCGTGCAGTAGTAGAGTTTTCTGTGACCCGAATTCGAACCTGGGGTAGCTGCAGCCATAACGCAGAGTACTAACCACTATACGATCATGGTGAGCTGCCGAGCAGCCATGGCTAAAGAAATGTAGCCGAAATGCAATGGCAGCATAAAGATACCTGCAGGGGCATCACTCGAGATTTCTGCAAAGCTTTTACCTGGGGTTCTGGAGACTCTAGGGGCTCTTTCCCCCTTAGAGAATTAAAAAAGGCCTCATATTTCCTCCCAGGGGGCATACGATCTATCCAAAACAGACAGATTTGGTCTGTTTGAGGAAGTTAGCACACAGTTAATGTAACTCTTCAAGGTTAGTACTAGTTACAGATGTTATTACTTAATTGCTATTTATTGATCTCCAACAGACCCAGGACGACCAGTGGTACTGAAGTCTGATAAGTTGAAGGTGCTAGGTTATTCAAATGCACAGACCATTGGAATCAGATCAGACGTGCTCCTTCAGCCCTGATCAACTTGTGTTCATTGATATCTTTGACCATGACTATGACTCCTATGACTATTTCCCATATGAGACAATAGCAGGGCAATTTGTAATGTAATGCAATGTAATGTCTGTCTTCTTACCATGTAACAGATGACACAGGCAAAACTACTGAATCAACGAAACTTGATGGTGAGTCCGCTCTGTTTACTCCAGTACAAACATCTAAACTTCTATAGTACCCTCATTATCACCTCAAACTAGCATGTGCTAAATGAAAGGTTTCATTCTGCGACACTAAAGGGATGTTGGCCCAAAACATCTTGCACTAGAGCTACCGGGCTAATGTAGCTAAAAACTGATGGAAGAGTGTAGCCACTTTACAGGCATTACTAGATTTACAGGTTAATGAGGCTGAATAAATAAAAAAGCCCAAAATGTCTGTTCCTCATGAGCAGCAATGGGTATAAAATCTGTCACAAATGTGTCTGGTCATGTTTGGTACCAGTCACAGATCTAATATCACTTAAATGCTATGCAGCCATCTTCAACAGACACAGATCAGCCAAAGGTGCAGAAGTGTCTTAGGTTATTTAAATACAGAGAATTGGTACGTGATCAGAATTGCCTCTACTCACTGTATTGGTTAACAAGTGAATACAGAAGAATGGAGTCAAAACTAGACAGCCAAATACACTGGTTATGAGTATGCTCGGTGTATCCCAGTTGCAGCTGACCAATCTGCTACAGTTACCTTCACATCTCTTTAGCTAGTAGGTAAATTAAACAGTAGCATTAACCATTGCCTGTTTGCTGTCTGAAATTGCTTTCTTTAGTTTGCACTGGTTTTGCTGCAGGGCTTATGTAAAGGTGCAAATATTTTACCGTAAAATGTGTCCTCTGCATTTGTCCAATCTGTGGTAGCTCAGGGTTAGCACTTCAGCCATGGATTGAGGGAGGAGACAGCCTTCACTCTCCCCACCCCATGCCGTGCAGTAGTAGAGTTTTCTGTGACCCGAATTCGAACCTGGGGTAGCTGCAGCCATAACGCAGAGTACTAACCACTATACGATCATGGTGAGCTGCCGAGCAGCCATGGCTAAAGAAATGTAGCCGAAATGCAATGGCAGCATAAAGATACCTGCAGGGGCATCACTCGAGATTTCTGCAAAGCTTTTACCTGGGGTTCTGGAGACTCTAGGGGCTCTTTCCCCCTTAGAGAATTAAAAAAGGCCTCACATTTCCTCCCAGGGGGCATACGATCTATCCAAAACAGACAGATTTGGTCTGTTTGAGGAAGTTAGCACACAGTTAATGTAACTCTTCAAGGTTAGTACTAGTTACAGATGTTATTACTTAATTGCTATTTATTGATCTCCAACAGACCCAGGACGACCAGTGGTACTGAAGTCTGATAAGTTGAAGGTGCTAGGTTATTCAAATGCACAGACCATTGGAATCAGATCAGACGTGCTCCTTCAGCCCTGATCAACTTGTGTTCATTGATATTTTTGACCATGACTATGACTCCTATGACTATTTCCCATATAAGACAATAGCAGAGCAATTTGTAATGTAATGCAATGTAATGTCTGTCTTCTTACCATGTAACAGATGACACAGGCAAAACTACTGAATCAACGAAACTTGATGGTGAGTCCGCTCTGTTTACTCCAGTACAAACATCTAAACTTCTATAGTACCCTCATTATCACCTCAAACTAGCATGTGCTAAATGAAAGGTTTCATTCTGCGACACTAAAGGGATGTTGGCCCAAAACATCTTGCACTAGAGCTACCGGGCTAATGTAGCTAAAAACTAATGGAAGAGTGTAGCCACTTTACAAACATTACTAGATTTACAGGTTAATGAGGCTGAATAAATAAAAAAGCCCAAAATGTCTGTTCCTCATGAGCAGCAATGGGTATAAAATCTGTCACAAATGTGTCTGGTCATGTTTGGTACCAGTCACAGATCTAATATCACTTAAATGCTATGCAGCCATCTTCAACAGACACAGATCAGCCAAAGGTGCAGAAGTGTCTTAGGTTATTTAAATACAGAGAATTGGTACGTGATCAGAATTGCCTCTACTCACTGTATTGGTTAACAAGTGAATACAGAAGAATGGAGTCAAAACTAGACAGCCAAATACACTGGTTATGAGTATGCTCGGTGTATCCCAGTTGCAGCTGACCAATCTGCTACAGTTACCTTCACATCTCTTTAGCTAGTAGGTAAATTAAACAGTAGCATTAACCATTGCCTGTTTGCTGTCTGAAATTGCTTTCTTTAGTTTGCACTGGTTTTGCTGCAGGGCTTATGTAAAGGTGCAAATATTTTACCGTAAAATGTGTCCTCTGCATTTGTCCAATCTGTGGTAGCTCAGGGTTAGCACTTCAGCCATGGATTGAGGGAGGAGACAGCCTTCACTCTCCCCACCCCATGCCGTGCAGTAGTAGAGTTTTCTGTGACCCGAATTCGAACCTGGGGTAGCTGCAGCCATAACGCAGAGTACTAACCACTATACGATCATGGTGAGCTGCCGAGCAGCCATGGCTAAAGAAATGTAGCCGAAATGCAATGGCAGCATAAAGATACCTGCAGGGGCATCACTCGAGATTTCTGCAAAGCTTTTACCTGGGGTTCTGGAGACTCTAGGGGCTCTTTCCCCCTTAGAGAATTAAAAAAGGCCTCACATTTCCTCCCAGGGGGCATACGATCTATCCAAAACAGACAGATTTGGTCTGTTTGAGGAAGTTAGCACACAGTTAATGTAACTCTTCAAGGTTAGTACTAGTTACAGATGTTATTACTTAATTGCTATGTATTGATCTCCAACAGACCCAGGACGACCAGTGGTACTGAAGTCTGATAAGTTGAAGGTGCTAGGTTATTCAAATGCACAGACCATTGGAATCAGATCAGACGTGCTCCTTCAGCCCTGATCAACTTGTGTTCATTGACATCTTTGGCCATGACTATGACTACTATGACTATTTCACATATGAGACAATAGCAGGGCAATTTGTAATGTAATGCAAATGAGTAATGTAATGTAATGTTGGTCTTCTTACCATTTAACAGGCAATTCAGTCACTTCAGTGAAAGCTGGGGGTGAGTCTGGTGAGTTTCTTCCAGTACAAACATCTAAACTTCTATAGTACCCTCACTATCACCTCGAACTAGCATGTGCTAAATTAAAGGTTTCATTCTGCGACACTAAAGTGATTTTGGCTCAAAACATCTTGCACTAGAGCTACCGGGCTAATGTAGCTAAAAACTAATGGAAGAGTGTAGCCACTTTACAGGCGTCATAACTCTATCACAAATGTGTCTGGTCATGTTTGGTACCAGTCACAGATCTTCCCCCCAGGGGGCATACGATCTATCCAAAACAGACAGATTTGGTCTGTTTGAGGAAGCTAGCACACAGTTAATGTAACTCTTCAAGGTTAGTACTAGTTACAGATGTTATTACTTAATTGCTATTTATTGATCTCCAACAGACCCAGGACGACCAGTGGTACTGAAGTCTGATAAGTTGAAGGTGCTAGGTTATTCAAATGCACAGACCATTGGAATCAGATCAGACGTGCTCCTTCAGCCCTGATCAACTTGTGTTCATTGACATCTTTGACCATGACTATGACTCCTATGACTATTTCCCATATGAGACAATAGCCGGGCAATTTGTAATGTAATGTAATGTCTGTCTTCTTACCATGTAACAGATGATACAGTCAAATCTACTGAATCAACGAAACTTGATGGTGAGTCCGCTCTGTTTACTCCAGTACAAACATCTAAACTTCTATAGTACCCTCATTATCACCTCAAACTAGCATGTGCTAAATGAAAGGTTTCATTCTGTGACACTAAAGGGATGTTGGCCCAAAACATCTTGCACTAGAGCTACCGGGCTAATGTAGCTAAAAACTAATGGAAGAGTGTAGCCACTTTACAAACATTACTAGATTTACAGATTAATGAGGCTGAATAAATAAAAAAGCCCAAAATGTCTGTTCCTCATGAGCAGCAATGGGTATAAAATCTGTCACAAATGTGTCTGGTCATGTTTGGTACCAGTCACAGATCTAATATCACTTAAATGCTATTTAGCCATCTTCAACAGACACAGATCAGCCAAAGGTATAGAGGTTTAGACCGGTTTGTTATGTAATCAGACTTGCCTCTCCTTACTGTACTGGTTAAGAAGCAAAAACAGAAGAATGGAGTCAAAACTGGACAGAGAAATACACTGGCCATGATGTTGCACATTTTCATAATGTAGATATTGTAGTCTGTGGAAATAATAACTAATTAAGAAAAAAATGCATTTAAAAATAAAAGTGGTGTTATGTTTATCTAGCTAAGCTTTTAGACTGCTTACCACAGTTATGCTGAGAGATGAGGACAACTAAACTACCTCTACAGTTTGTACTCGCTCACCAACAGAGGCAGCGCAGTGTTACAGCAGCAATGGCTTAATCTCCCCATAGTCCTAGTGCCTTGCTACCTTACTATATTTTGGAAATGTGATGGCACTGACGAGTAATGAAGAAGTCAAAGATGTGGAATTGTATTCACAGCATTGTTTATGAGCATAAATCCGGATGCATATATCATATATCAGTCAAAGGCTAGAAATGCATCATGTACATGTACATTAGGAACATTTGAAGTGAGTAATGTCAATCTTTCTACCATTCAGAAACTAAGTCTATTGCAGGGAGTACTACAGCAATGAGTACAGCAGCAATGAGTACAGCAGCAATGAGTACTGCAGCAATGAGTACTGCAGCAAAAGGACCTGGTGAGTCTGCTCTGTTTATTCCTGTAGTACACAACTAAATGTCTACAGTAACCTTTGCTACCATCTTTGCTCATCACTTTAATGTTAAAGGAAAAACAAAATTCTACAAAGGAATGTCAATTAAACTAGTCACCTTTGGCTGCAATCAAAGCACTGTGTGTGAGTCTGTGTGGATAGGTCTCAATTAGGCTTGTACATCTGGACACTGCAATTTTACTCCATTCCTCTTCGCAAAACTGCTCAAGAGTTGTCAGGTTGCAACAGGGATTGGGCGTGAATGGCCCTTCTCAAGTCCAGGCACAAATTCTGTATTTTACTGATGTCTAGGAAGTGAAGCCTTTGTTGTTCACCAAACATAGCATCTAGTCTAAGGTCAAAAGCTCTATTTTGGTCTCAACAGTTGTCCTATGCAGAGTCTCTCAGGTCAGCGGCTGATGTATTTAATTTCATTAGAATAGTCATGTGTCTTGGAAGCCTTCTTCACTATTCTCCTTCTTGCAAGGTCACTGCTCAAAGCAGATTTACACATGACATTTTTCATTCATTTACTTTTTTAATTTTTACCCAGTTTTCCTCCCTGTTTATCCAACCCACTCGTTAGTACTCTCCCACTGTCACATGTAATGCTCCTGACACTGGAAGGGTTAGGACTGACACATGCGCATCCAGCCACCCCCTTCTTTTCGTACCCTGCCAATGCAACCAGGCAACCAACGTACTATGAGAAAAGCGCTGGGCACACAGTTCTGATGCATCAACTAGCTGACAAAGACAAGAGTCTTTCCAGACAGGTGCCTTTATACTACAATTACTTGCGACTTGTGATTCACTGCACTCAGGTGATCTCCATTTCACTAACTGTAAGAATACTTGCACCAACCTTTGGACCTCTGTTGAATTAGGGGTGAATATTTGCAGTGAATTATTGTATGTATATATATATATATATATATATATATATATATAGAGAGAGAGAGAGAGAGAGAGAGAGAGAGAGGGAGAGAGAGAGTGAGAGAGAGAGAGAGAGAGATTTTTTTATTAACATTACTTGTAGAAATCTATTTTCTCTTTGACATTAAACACCAAATATGTTGACCACGATCCCATTTCTAAAAGCAGGAAAACACCCAAGGGGTGAATCATTTTTATAGGCACTGTAGACAGGTGTCTTCACTTTTTACCTACTCTTTTACCTAACTATTTACCTACTCACTCTGTATATGATGTACTGAAAAAACAACTAGCACACTACTTCTTAATATATGAGTAATGTAATGTAATGTTGATCTTCTTACCATTTAACAGGCAATTCAGTCGCTTCAACAGTGAAACCTACTGGTGAGTCTGGAGAGTTTCTTCCAGTACATACATCTAGACTTCTATAACTATAACTAGCATGTGCTAAATTAAAGGTTTAATTCTGCGACACTAAAGTAACGTTGGCTCAAACATCTTGCACTAGAGCTACCGGGCTAAGGTAGCTAAAAACTAATGGAAGAGTGTAGCCACTTTACAGGCATTACTAGATTTAGAGCTTAGCCTTAACTCAAACTGTTGAATGTTGAATGAGGTCATTCCAAAAGCTTATTATTAGCCTATTATATCCCCTCCATGACCACCTTTAATGTGTTTGTGTGCACTGTCCTCTTTTAGCACCCAATTGTGCCCAAGTCTTAACTGTCTCCCTGATGGTTTGGGGTTGTTTTGAAGAATTCTAGGGTAGTTTTCCTGCACTATTCCATTCGCTTTGTGCACTTTACCAGTTCCACTTGCAGCAACACCGTCCAAGAACATGATGCCACAACCACTATGTTTAACAGTTAACGCTCCTTTACTCTTCCAAACATACCTTTAGTCTTTGTGACCGAACTATTTGTTCTGGTCTGAGAAAAGTGAGAGCTTTTTCTTTGTCGTTGTGGTTAGCTGAAAACATTAGCTTCCAGAATCTTTCAGGCCTACTGTCATCGTACTGTGCCATTCAGACAGATGAATGTAAAGAATTATCAGAAGAGTATGGGTCTACCAGCAGTGGCAAAAATCCAAGTTTATAGGAAATTCTCATCAGAATTGTAGAACATGAAACTGACTGACAGGGACTGACAGAGACCAAAACCGAGTAGATCCCAACACACTACCTGGTATAAACACAAAAGGGCAGGAAAAGAACAAAAGACACCAAGAGAAGGCTGGCTACCCCAAGTGGCAGGGGAAGATTGGGTAAATAAGAGGGAAAGTGGCTTCCCTAAAACAAAGCTATGTCTAAGGCGAGACATAAACAAAATACAAAGAAGACCAGAATTACTGTCCTACTTTTATGTCAGTGAGTAGAGTACTTGAAATATATATATATAGCTTTGGGGTTTCTCTTTTTGTGGGGGGGGGGGGGGCTCTTAAATAGTCCTCCTCTCAGGTATAGGCCACCAGCTGATACCCTCTGATGGCAGTAGGTGTAACTTGCCTGGAACCAGTCTTTAAAAAAGCAGTGTTCTTTTAGAAATTGACTTTGAAAGATCTGCATTGAATCCTAGAAGCAATTCTTGCTTGCAAGCAAAGCGATTTCCATTCACTAGCCATGAAATCTGTTGGCAGTCCCTGTCCATCAGTTTCACCTTTCAGACACAATTCTGATGAGAATTTTTCTGTAGACTGGGATTGTTACCACTGCTGGTAGACCCATATGACCATATGCATCAATACTCCTGCAAATGCAGCTACTTCGCACTATGGTTTTGGGCACGCCCACATGCAGTTACTCCTTATCTACTTTGCGACGTAGTTTCCATACAGGTTTTAAAATTATGGGTGTTAAATGGTTGAATGGTATTGTAGTGAACTTTTACAGGATTCAGAAATGGGTAGTGAAGAGTGGGCCTCTAACTAGCTCAATGTGAAAAACACTTTGTATGTAGTTAAGGACTGTAGTCAGGTTGAACATGCTATTGATCAACCTCTTGTATTCTCATAGCATCATCTTCTATGAATTTTATGAACATTAACCAGATGTTTCTCAAACGGATACACACTGTATGTCCAAAAGTATATACAAATCAATATAGTTATATATTTCCTTCTAATCAGCTATCCTCATGTGCAGCAGTTGATGATACAGGTCCATAGAAATGCACTGCTTATAGAACACCACACTCTGCAGTTGCAGCACATGAGCCTTGGATCACACTGTCCAATGCCAAGCATAGGTTCCCCAGCTTTCAGATCCAGAACTAATCATACAACATCAGTACCTGGCCTCACTAATGCTCACTAAAGAAGTTGAAATGCTCACTAAAGGAGAGGCTATTACTACTCCTATTAATTAGCCATTCAAGCTAAGACAAGCTTCCTATTAATTAGCCATTCTTTTGTTCTGCACTTGGACACATTTCCCATCCTGTCCTTCCTAGGTTCCTGAGTGTATCAGGCAGTTTAATCAGTGCAATGATGAACAGGTTAAAATAAATAAAACTAAATATTATTAAATAAAGTATACTCTAAACTTAACCCTATATTTAACCTTATAAAGAGTCAGTGGAGTTTCAACAGGTAGCTGAAGTAGATAACAGAAAACTGAAGGTTTGGACATGGCCCTCATTTTTTTTTCCACCTGGGTAAACAGAAATGTAGTAGAAGTAATAGAAGTTCTCTCTCAGGTGTGTGTTGTTTATTTTTTAAGTATATGTACATTTTTCTTTCTTCCATAGTGAACCAGACTTCACCAGCTTCATCTAACAATACAGGTATTTCAGACGTTTCTCTGTATGTTCCCTACAGGGAAATTGCTAATCAGAGGCACTGGGTTTTTTATTTTTTTATTTTCCACACCTACAATTGTACAATTTACACAACTCTCTCTAAACGTCATATCCAAAAAAACAAAAAACAAAACAAAACAAAAAAAAACAAATATATATATATATATATTTCCAATTTTATTCCAGCATTGCAAGCCAGAGACTCACGCTTGTAGCTTGATCTTTGCAGCCAAGTATGATTATATTCAAAGCTCATAACTAATATTTTATAACTATAATCTTAGTAGATAAAATATTAATTTTCTGGTAACACTTTATTTTTATTTTTTTTTATTGTGTCTTATTTTTTTGTCCCACACAAATGGCTTATAGATGATCAACTTATCTTAAACAACATTCACCTAAATATCTATTAAATGCAGCTGAACTTTAAATTAAATAAAGTATACTCTAAACTTAACCCGACCTTTAACCATGTCAAGAGTCAGCTGAGTTTTAACAGGTAGCTGAAGTAGATAACAGAAAACTGAAGGTTTGGACATGGCCCTCACAGTCCCCCAACTTTATTTTTTTCCCACCTGGGTGAACAGAAATGTAGTAGAAGTAATAGAAGTTCTCTCTCAGTTGTGTGTTGTTTATTTTTCTCACAAGTATATGTACATTTTTCTTTCTTCCATAGAGAACCAGACTTCACCAGCTTCATCTAACAATACAGGTATTTCAGACATTTCTCTGTATTTAACTCTACTAAACATTCATGGAGATGTCCGCCACATACAGTAACGTAATTTTCCCTACAGGGAAATTGCTAATCAGAGTCAGTGGGTTGATATTTCAGTTTCCACACCTAAAACTGTACAATTTACACAACTCTTGCTAAACATCATATCACACAGTGATTTAATCCAGCGCAGTTTGATGATCTCAGATGCACATGATTCAACCCAACAGTAATTACCACATTTTTAGAGTCCATTACTTTGTAAAATCCCTTGATTAGCAGGCTGCTATTCTTGTTGCAGCATCAAGGAAAAGTTTGCCAAACATCATACAGTCTTTTCAGCTTTTGCTAGCGTAACCTCAACCAAGAGAAATACCTTACTTGTCTTATTTACTTAATTGTTATTTTCTGTAAGACCATGTCCAGTCTGAGACCTCATAGGGGCTTTAGTCCAGTGCTACCATATGACCATCACAGTGAGCACAGTGATTTCAATTTGGTTCATACATCATATTCTGATAGCATTGGACATTACACTAGTTCACTATGAAGGCACACACATCTTCCACCAATTTTTCACGGTTTCTACATAATTCAGTGGCTGATGTGTAAATAAGGCATTTAAATAGGCTTAGTGTATTTACTTTGATGATTTAAGGTAAAATCTCAGAAAACTTTTAGCCAACATCCTATCACAACTTCAGCAGCTGCCTAATGAAGTCACAGTCATCATTTGGGAGAACCAAAAAAGAGTTGGAGGAGGTGTTAAGGCCCCCGTTAAAACTGGCCTAGAGCCTCCCCGGTCCTCTTTTATAGCAATGGTTCTCAAAACAGTCCTCAGGGAGCCCCAGATGTTTAATTTTCCTGCTCTGTGTTGCCATTTGGGTCAGAGCAAAAGAAAATATACCACCTGGGGGTTCCTGAAGACTGGTTTGTGAATCTCCAATTTCAAATTTTATTCCAGCATTGCAAGCCGGAGACTCTCACTAGTAGCTTGATCTTTACAGCCAAGTATAATTATATTCAAAGCTCATAACTAATATTTTATAACTTTTAGTAGATAAAAATGTAATTTTCTAATAACACTTTTTTTATTATTGTGTCTTATTTTTTTGGTCCCACACAAATGCTTTATAGATGATCAGCTTATCTTAAACAACATTTCCCATAAATATCTATTAAATGCAGCTAAACTCTAAATAAAATAGAGTATACTCTAAACTTAACCCAATCTTTAAGCTTGTTAAGAGTCAGCGGAGTTTCAACGGGTAGCTGAAGTAGATAACAGACAACTGAAGGTTTGGACATGGCCCTCATAGTCCCCCAACTTAAACACCATTGAGTGGTGGCCCAATAATCTCACAGAGCTAGAAGGAAGAATGGGTGACAACCCCCTAAACAATAATTAAAAGACTCTTAGCTGGCTACAAAAAGCACTTACAAGCTGTGATTATTGCCAAAGACTGGTGTTACTAAATACTGACCATACAGGATACCCAAACCTTTGCTTCAAGCCCCTCCCATGTTTTGTTATTTTGAAACTGTAAAGGATGCTCTCTTTTCTATTCACAGTATATTACATTTTGACCGTGGCGTCCGGACATATGCATGCCACTGTAATTGCACTACTGTTTTAAGAGTTGCCTTCATGCACTCTGTGACTTTAAGGTACCCTTTTGGACCCTGTTGTTCCTTCTGGGGGTTCATTTACATTGTTTTCCACCTGGGTGAACAGAAATGTAGTAGAAGGAATAGAACTTCTCTCTCAGGTGTGTGTTGTTTATTTTTCTCATAAGTATATGTACATTTTTCTTTCTTCCATAGAGAACCAGGCTGATGCTTCACCTAACAATACAGGTATTTCAGACGTTTCTCTGTATTTAACTCTACTAAACAATCATGGAGATGTCCGCCACATACAGTAACTTCATGTTCCCTACAGGGAAATTGCTAATCAGAGTCACTGGGTTGATATTTTAGTTTCCACACCTACAACTGTACAATTTACACAACTCTCACTAAACATCATATCCAAAATCTTGTGATTTAATCCAGCACAGTTTGATGATCTCAGATGCACATGATTCAACCCAACAGTAATTACCACATTTTTAGAGTTCTCTACTTTGTAAAATCCCTTGATTAGCAGGCTGCTATTCCTGTTGCAGCATCAAGGAAAAGATTGCCAAACATCATACAGTCTTTTCAGCTTTTGCTAGCGTTACCTCAACCAAGAGAAATACCTTTAATGTCTTATTTACTTAATTGTCTTATTTTCTGTAAGACCATGTCCAGTCTGAGACCTCATAGGGGCTTTAGTCCAGTGCTACCATATGACCATCACAGTGAGCACAGTGATTTCAATTTGGTTCATACATCATATTCTGATAGCATTGGACATTACACTAGTTCACTATGAAGGCACACACATCTTCCACCAATTTTTCACGGTTTCTACATAATTCAGTGGCTGATGTGTAAATAAGGCATTTAAATAGGCTTAGTGTATTTACTCTGATGATTTAAGGTAAAATCTCAGAAAACTTTTAGCCAACATCCTATCACAACTTCAGCAGCTGCCTAATGAAGTCACAGTCATCATTTGGGAGAACCAAAAAAGAGTTGGAGGAGGTGTTAAGGCCCCCGTTAAAACTGGCCTAGAGCCTCCCCGGTCCTCTTTTATAGCAATGGTTCTCAAAACAGTCCTCAGGGAGCCCCAGATGTTTAATTTTCCTGCTCTGTGTTGCCATTTGGGTCAGAGCAAAAGAAAATATACCACCTGGGGGTTCCTGAAGACTGGTTTGTGAATCTCCAATTTTTAAATTTTATTCCAGCATTGCAAGCCGGAGACTCTCACTAGTAGCTTGATCTTTACAGCCAAGTATAATTATATTCAAAGCTCATAACTAATATTTTATAACTTTTAGTAGATAAAAATGTAATTTTCTAATAACACTTTTTTTATTATTGTGTCTTATTTTTTTGGTCCCACACAAATGCTTTATAGATGATCAGCTTATCTTAAACAACATTTCCCATAAATATCTATTAAATGCAGCTAAACTCTAAATAAAATAGAGTATACTCTAAACTTAACCCAATCTTTAAGCTTGTTAAGAGTCAGCGGAGTTTCAACGGGTAGCTGAAGTAGATAACAGACAACTGAAGGTTTGGACATGGCCCTCATAGTCCCCCAACTTAAACACCATTGAGTGGCGGCCCAATAATCTCACAGAGCTAGAAGGAAGAATGGGTGACAACCCCCTAAACAATAATTAAAAGACTCTTAGCTGGCTACAAAAAGCACTTACAAGCTGTGATTATTGCCAAAGACTGGTGTTACTAAATACTGACCATACAGGATACCCAAACCTTTGCTTCAAGCCCCTCCCATGTTTTGTTATTTTGAAACTGTAAAGGATGCTCTCTTTTCTATTCACAGTATATTACATTTTGACCGTGGCGTCCGGACATATGCATGCCACTGTAATTGCACTACTGTTTTAAGAGTTGCCTTCATGCACTCTGTGACTTTAAGGTACCCTTTTGGACCCTGTTGTTCCTTCTGAGGGTTCATTTACATTGTTTTCCACCTGGGTGAACAGAAATGTAGTAGAAGGAATAGAACTTCTCTCTCAGGTGTGTGTTGTTTATTTTTCTCATAAGTATATGTACATTTTTCTTTCTTCCATAGAGAACCAGACTGATGCTTCACTTGACAATACAGGTATTTCAGACGTTTCTCTGTATTTAACTCTACTAAACATTCATGGAGATGTCCGCCACATACAGTAACTTCATGTTCCCTACAGGGAAATTGCTAATCAGAGTCACTGGGTTGATATTTTAGTTTCCACATCTACAACTGTACAATTTACACAACTCACTAAACATCATATCCAAAATCTTGTGATTTAATCCAGCACAGTTTGATGATCTCAGATGCACATGATTCAACCCAACAGTAATTACCACATTTTTAGAGTCCATTACTTTGTAAAATCCCTTGATTAGCAGGCTGCTATTCCTGTTGCAGCATCAAGGAAAAGTTTGCCAAACATCATACAGTCTTTTCAGCATTTGCTAGCGTAACCTCAACCAAGAGAAATACATTTCATGTCTTATTTACTTAATTGTTATTTTCTGTAAGACCATGTCCAGTCTGAGACCTCATAGGGGCTTTAGTCCAGTGCTACCATATGACCATCACAGTGAGCACAGTGATTTCAATTTGGTTCATACATCATATTCTGATAGCATTGGACATTACACTAGTTCACTATGAAGGCACACACATCTTCCACCAAACAAGGTTTCTACATAATTCAGTGGCTGATGTGTAAATAAGGCATTTAAATAGGCTTAGTGTATTTACTCTGATGTATTTGCAGTGTTGTGGACAGGAACCAGGGGTCCTGTCACAGATACAGCCATTTCATTTGTTATCCAAAAGCACCAGTGAAGCTTTGGAGTTTTTTATGTAATGCTACAAATGTTATGCAAATGCTACTATGTTGCTTTACAACACCCTGCATTTTACAACAACACGTTTGCAACATGTTCTGCGGGGGAGCTTTTAGAGGTATTGAACAGGCGCCCGGTTCCTATGACTGCGGTTGTAAGAATAAGTCCAACTCAGTAAGTTTCTCTACAATGATGCATTCATTACCAAATTTGAGTGACTTTGTTTATAATTGAAAATTTTAAAGATGCAGAAATTTTTAAATAAACAGGGATTTGGCTTATGTGAGTGTGTTGAAAGGTTCTTTGGGGAAACAAAAGTGGTATTAAATAGGGAATAGGAAAATAAACACCTCTGTACTACGTTGTACAACAAGCAAAATATTGTAATACACTAAAACCTGAATTTCATCTTCTTATACAACATGATGCTCAAGCAGAGATCATATTCAGAATGTGAATCAGTATGTCCTGTCACTTTATCCATACAGCAGATAGTAGATATAGTGTTGTTGTTTTTTTTTCAGATGTTCCCGATAATAAAAAATACCTTTGGATTCTGATGCCTGTGGGAGTTGCTACTTTGGCTGCAGCGATGTATTTCAGGTCCAAATTTTTCAAAGTCCACCATCACCCAGGTATTTATCAAAAGCCTCAAATATGACATATTGTTACTTTTTTAATAAACACACAGTCACTCTCAAACTGAAATCTGATATACGATCCTATATGCATAAATCTATAAGGATTGGCCATATATTTCAAAGTATGTGTACATAAAGGGACACAAAAGAGCAAAGGTACTGAATGTTCCTAGAGATACGGTTAGACAAGATTACAGTTACAGGAACACTGGCTATGCTACCTTGATCTATCAGAAGGAAGAAGCCGGCTGCCACCAAATTTCTGAGGTGGCAGGTGGTCAAAAACCCTCAAGTGACTGCAGAAGACCTGCAGGAAGATTCCATTTCAGCACACTAAGGAGCATTCTCCATACCAATCTGCTCAAATCCAGATAAATAAGCCAGAAAAGTTTTGGGCTCATGTTCTGTAGAGCTATGGATCAGTTGTATGTCTGGATGAGGAAGAAGAAGCATATGCTGAAAAGAGCACCCTGCTTTTCCTCATCTGTCACTGGAAACTTGCAGTCTTGGACCATCATGCCTTCTGTGAGGAAACTAACATCTGGGCATCATTGGAGCTTCCTAAAGGACAATGATCCCAATCATACAAATTCCTGTAGTTTTCACTTTAACAGTGTCATTCTGTGTGAATGTGGAGAAAGCATGTGTTCTGTTAGTTGTGTTGAACTACTGAAATTGGTCCAAACTACATTTTGACTGGATCTGTATATATTTCTGAATGTGGAAATATGGCTGAAATGCAGTATATACTCTATATTTGAAACGTTGAAAGGTTTATGTTGTATATGAGGGAATTTTATAGTTTCTAATATGTGCCATATATTTAAAATCTGTATATTGCCATGTATCAGATTTCTAGATTGACTGGTTATAGTTTGCCATAGTCTGCCAAACAACAAACTAACTAATTGAACATTTCCAGAGAAAAGTGCTTCTGTGGTCAGAAATTGAGCCTTTATGAAAGGCTAGATGATTACTAGCATAAACAGTGGAAAATGATAAGCTATAGATTGATATTGGCTTCATCTCTTTTTCTCTCTTTTTGTTTTTCCTTTTCAGAGACAACAGATAATGGAACTGAGAAGTGAGTATTTGAGTTGATTGGGAGATCAGACACTAAGGCAGCTTCTTGCAGCACCATGTTAAGACCACCTCATGGCCTTCTCTTCTTGCAGTGCTTAACCAAAGTGCTGAACTTATTAGTTTCTTTGTGCTCTCTTAATGTATGTTCACCATGCAGAGGTTGAAGCAACCAAATATATGGATTAGAAGCAACCATCTCTACTGTCATTGTACAAGCACAACAGTACTGAATTGGAATTTCCATTCTGGATTCTATTAGTAAAAACAGGATTTAACACTTCTTTAATGCAGTCTTTGATGTGGAAATGTGACACAGAGAAGAATTACAGTAGAAGTAGACTAGTTCGTGTGTTTAACACCTGTAACATTAATGGCTGGTTTGCGAATATACTAAGCAATGTAAACACTGAGGTAAGATTAGCTTTAAAAGTCATTGGGCCTGCAGTCCAAAGAGTCTTAAACCCTTCAGTGGTTTGGAGGACTGAGGTCTGATTCCGCTCTGATTCCTGAGGTCTCCATTTTCCTTTGGACTTTTTTGCAGTTTGATACATCACATCCTTCTCTGGTGCCTCTATGCTTCTACACATGTGGGCAAAATTGTTGGTAACCCTTGGTGAATGAAAAAAAAACCCACAATGGTCACTGAAACGTCCCTTTGGTCACATTATTTTCAGAGCTACCATCATTTCTGTCCAGGCCTGTTTAATAAGTTTACTTTTTAAAATAATTCTGTTAAAGCATGGTTTAAAATCAATGTCGGATTTTCATTGGTTAATTTTCATTGCATTTTTATTTATTATTACTTTTGTCAGGTTCAAGTTATTTCTGTGATCATTGTGGGTTTTTCTTTCATTAACCGAGGGGTACTAACAATTTTGTCCACGTGTGTATATGTGGCATATACAGGTCTGCTAAAATGGATTCAAACATTCAACAATGCCATATGCCTCTAAAAAGACAACCTGCATGACCTTCCCTTACTCTAGAAGGTCCTTGCTCTAGTATGTTCATCAGCCTTTTTTCTTCTGCTGTAAAGTGCTCCTTGGTCCTTAATGTTTATATGAATGAAAACAGTAAGCCTGTACTACTGTTACGTTGCCATCAAGTCCTTGTGTTCTTTAGTAAGACTGCATAGGCTTTTGTTTGTTGCCTGTTGAAGATGTTGAAGGGCCTTTAGTGCTGTATGTCTGGAGACTGCAGCAGTGATTTCCAGTCCTGCTGTTGGAGCACCCCTAATGCAGAGTTCACACTACACTACGATGATGTTATATGGTGAAATGTGGTTCTGTCTGTGGTGCTAACAGCGTTCTGTCATTGCTTCCATGTCACTTAGTGCTTCGTTCCAGAGGACGGAAAGTAACAAAGATGGGGTCATGCTGCTGGGAGTGAAAACATCAGGTGCTGAGGAGAACGGTATGTTACTCAGTTTTGTGGTTTATAAGAGCAGCGATTTTAATACCAGCACTGATTCAGTTATACAAAATATTGCACCCATAATTCTTATACAGGTTGAGCTTTAGACACCACAAGTAGATCCCAGAATCTAGCTCTGAGTTGTCCACAATGAATATTAAATGTGGTACACCTTTATTTTTGTTCACGATCTAATCTGATATTTATTGGGGTTTTGAAGGAGAATTTTCAACCTTCCCATAAAATCCAGTCGCAGAGAGTGGTTTAACCTCTTAAAAAGCCTATGGACCACCACTCTCTGCGACTGGATAGGAAGGTTGGAAATTCTCCTTTTTAATCTTTGTTAAAAAATATTTTTTAAACTATTACCAAAGATTAGCCCAACCCAAGTCCCTGCAGTTACTGAACAATACACTTTAGTGTGTAACAAGCCTTGGAGCGTCTTTACCGTGGGGTAATGGGACCGTTGGGTCATTATGTCTACAACACAAATATAGTCATCGTTTTTAGCCATAGAACTAATATTTACTGTCCAAACCCACCAATGCATGATTTCCTATTTATTTGATTTTTTCAAAGCCCATTTCCAAAAAATGGGACCACCACCAGGATCTTGGCCTAGCCCATTCCTAGAAATCGATAGCCAACTTCGACCAGGCACTTCAAAAACTTCAAAAACTCAGCCAGTCTTTACACGCTCTCCTCACTGATTGAGTTCAGAGGCATCTTCTGAAGCCAAAGCAGCTCTGGGAGTGCTGGAAGAAGGAGCAGATCTAATCCTGTTTTCTCCTCCAAATTGTTCCTTTCCTCCCCCTCAGCTGCCCACATTGCTCCCTCTATTGCTTTTTTATCAGGGGCTCCGCTTCCATTTACTTAGAGGAAACCGAGTTCTTTTAATATCACATTGTTGCTTCGGGCTTGGCCAAGGGAAGGTGTTTCCTGCTGTTTATCCCTCCACCTCTTTCCCCTCACTCCACCCCTTAAAGACCATTGGAAAATGGCCACTTCCTCTGCCATATATTGCCCGTTTTGGAGAGGGGGCATTGTGTGGCACTGGAAGCTCGCAATAGCCTTTTTGTGTCCCTAGACTGTAGCCCTGTAGTCTTTCGCGCTTTCCGAGAAAAAGGGAGGGTTTTTAACGTCACTGTTGTCGCGTGGATTCCACATGGAACCTAGAAGCATTATCACACTTGCAGCATCTTTACCTTTGAAGTAGAAACGCAGGCACTAGCTTTAATCAGTGTTTGTGGCTACGTGACAGGGGAAATGGTGTCAGCACGTAAGAATGTGTCTCCTAGGACTTGACCAAGTGCTGTGACTCTAAACAGCTATTGTTGCAGTCAATACAGCATTGTGAGTATCTATGTGTGTTCCTATTTACTTATTGTTGGAGCGTTGAGTGGCTCCACAATATTGTGCTGAGCAGTGGTCAGTTGGCAGAATGTCAGTACATAAACACAGCACGTTCCATGCTCACGCTTTTGTTTGTCTGTGCTCATCCACACGCTACAGGAACGTTTAGCAGAAAAAAGAAAGTAAGAAATGAACATTCCCAAATCTTGCAACACTGAAGGCGCTTTTATGAAATCTAGAACTCAGAGAACTCTACATAATTTTACTTTACAGTGGACGTATGGAGTGAAAATAGGCTGTAGATACAAAAGCAAATGGCTTAAAAATTTTTTTTTTTTTTTTTTTTACAATGTTTGGGACATTTTGTGAAATGCCAAAAAAGTATCCTGCTTTGGGTAGGAAAGATGGACTGTGTTCAAACAGTTCTCAAAGCTTGACTGCAAGGGATTTTGCTCTTTCACCATCTACAGCACATAATATTGTGGAAAGATTCAGGGAATCCAGGGAAATCTCAGTTCATGTAGGGCAAGGCCGGAAACCATTGTTGAATGTGCATGACCTTCAAGCCCTCAGACAGCGTTTCTTGAGAAACAGTCATGCTACTGTGATAAATATAGCCACATTGGGCGCAGGAGCTCTTCGGAAAACCGCTGTCATTTAACACACAGTCTACCGCTGCATCAGGAAATGCAACTTGTTAAGGCACTCAAAGCCATGCATCAGATCTCTGCGGAAATGCCACTGAGTTATCCAGGCCTGAGCTCATCTCAGATTAACCCGAAAGACAGTGTAGACATGAGGAGGTCAGATGAGTCCACGCTTCTTGTATCAAGCACTCCACTCCAGTTAGTATCCTCAATTTCTAAACTAAAAAACTAAATAGGAAATCTGATGTAGCATAGCTGTAAATATCCTTTTGTCCCAGTGTTTTTTAGTGTGCTGCATTTGTTCATGTTTACAAAATACAGTTAAATAAGTCAAAGTAAGTTTTAAAAAGGCATGAATGTATTAACCAATAACAGATTCTTGTTTTATTGCCTTTTAAATGTCCTAACTTTTCTTAGTATGAGCTGATCACATGCTGCATAATCAGGCCAAAAACTTTAACCTAGCAGCTAATTGACAGTACTGGCCCTCGCACATAATTAGCATAGGTGTGTCCAGTTCAATTTTACAGTGATCAAAATTTATGATACACTTAATTGTCTACATGAAAATGTAATGAGAGAAAAGTATGTTTTTCCTCTCATTTCAGTGAAAGTTAAGTAAAACATACAAATCATGGAAAACTTATACGTAATTACACTTCATCAAGTACTCACCACCTCTGCTAGAAAGGCTTGTCTGTGAGGATGCGAAATCATAATCATAGGCTTGTTTAAGGAACAAGATGACTTGTGGACAGGAGACCTTAACACAGTGGAGATTGGCTATGATGTTTGTGAACAAATGACTAAGATTTTCTGACCATTTGAAAGTTCCACAGTGACCTCTAGTGGGGACAATACCAAGTTGCATTAATTTCCTTCTAAAAAATAAAAAAGGCATTGTGTGGAGGTTCTTTAAACTGTTAAACCAACTGTTCTTTACTCTTTCTTGTTCCGATATATATATATATATATATATATATATATATATATATATATATATATATATATATATATATATAATTTAGGGAACCTTTATTTTTGTGTAGATATTGCTAAACACAAAGTATTAGCAAAATTATTGTATCCATTGAAATAATCTCTCTTAATTTTGTGATGTAGCTGCAGCAAAATAAGCAGAAGGAAGATCTGAGGCAAGAAGCTAAAGAAGCAGAAGATGGAACCTGGGACCTACACTGTCACTACACTGATTAAAATGGAAGACAAAGACCAAACGCTCGGATTATGTTTGTCTGGGATGTGGTGAATTGGAATGGTAGATTTTGAATGTATTTGTGTACAGTGAATTGGAAGCCTGGGTTAATATAAATAAAGCTGGGCAAAATAAGCTTTGTTGTTAAGCCAACATTTCCAGACAAAAACAGCATGATTCAGGTGCATTGCTGTTGCAGGAAAGATATGTCTGTTGTGTTATATGTTCTTATTATCATATCATTTCAGGGGGCCACAATTCTCACACTAATGTTTTAGAACACTCTCAAAATGCTTTTCTTGTTTAGCCATTCTAGCACTGACTTTCTGACAGCTAACTGACCTGTCAAACCTGCAGCCCTGAGTCTTCTGTTCTTTACGGCTGAAACTGAGACTTGGTCCAGTGTTAAGTTTTTCAGAAACCTGTCTTCTGGTTCTGTTGAGGATTTGAGTCAGTCTGACCTGTTCCAGACCTCCTCAGTATTTTCTCAGTTTTTAATCTTTTGATGGTGTAGAAACTGTTCTCATCACACTCTCTAGAGCTCTAATAGTCTATCTGTGTTTCTTTAAGTGTCTTTTTCAAGCTATTATGAAAGCAATACAGATATGCAATGCTTTCTAATGACTGTGGTAGAGAGTGCACAGTCACAGTCTGTTCCAACACTGCTTTTATGCTACAGATTTGTAGGTTCATAATTGGAAATGGTGTGAATCAATTTTCCAGGTTTAATATACTTCCATTGCTACAGAGCAGCAGTAAAATGTTAACCAATGACTTTCCTAAAAATGTATTTTCTATGTTTAGTTCATTTTGTATCCTTATAAGGCCTGTCCGTCTACTGCTTATCTTTGTACCATTTTGGATGACTACACTTTGTAACATTTCAGGTTATTCAATGAACTTGAACAGATTAAATTTCAATAAAACAGGACAAATTGGGGGTGTTCTAAAACTTCAACAAATATGTATACAAGAATTGTTTTTCCACTTTTAACAGTTTACATCTCAATTTTTCCCAAACTGGAGAGTAACGATAAAGCTGAACAGTCATGGTAGTCAGAGTGAGCTTTTTTGGAGCTTCTGGAGTGTTCTGGTTGGCATTTCAAGACCACAGTAATCGGCTACAACCATTAATGACACATTTCTGTTGAATTATGATTGCATCATTTTATACTTTGCCCCCGACTATTTGATTATTACAGATACGTTTATGGTTGTTTGGTTTCACTTCAGAGTCGTGATTGTGCGGAAAGCATGACTACAGTAAATGAGGATCCCGCTGCAGATGGAAATCATAGACTATGATTGAAAGCAGTCTCCTCAAAGCTTGAAGTAGAGTTTGAAAGACAACGTGCTACTGATGCAGATTCATGCTTTAACCAGATTTTAATTCATTCTTCACACTTTAATAGTGATGAGTTGTATTAAAGTCACAGCTGAATTAAGTTAGAACTGCTTATTAAGGTTTTGTTAGACAGACTCTTTACAGGGCATGTTTTTCATAATGGTGAAAAAGTGTTTTGTATATTTTGTCACCATATCATGCTTGTGATGTACATATGAATCATGTTTTTATTGGTTTTCATTACATTGTTATTTCTTATCATGTCATTAATTCTGGAAACTACCAGCATTGACACAGTCTACCATACACTGAATTGAATACTACTACAGATTTACACATTACACATTTGTCTAATTTTTTCAGTATAACAGTTTAATCAGATTTGTAAAAACTTGGTACCATTTAAGCTGAAGAAACTATAACTCTAAAGCCACTCTTGCCTAATGTATTTAAAGCACACATCAGGTTTTATTGTGACAAGCTTCTAAGCATTTCACAATGTGTTCTCATTTTCAGATTAATAAAGGAAATGTGTAAAATAATGGAGTTGCATTATTGGGTGCTGATATAAGAGTTTGTGTCTAATCTGTTGACATTACCCACAAGCTATACTCTTAAAATGGGCTTCTTCAAAAATGGTTCTAGATAGAACCATGACAACTCAAAGAACATTTTGAACATTTTGAAACTTTTGCCTTCCTTAAATGGTTCTTTAAAGAGTGTACCATAGTAGTAGTCACAAACCAGATGTGGATTTATGAAGAGTGTGGGATAATTGCTAATAGCTACGAATGGAATGAGTTTTTACCTTCATTGCACACAGGGTGAACCACAGGCCTAGTCTCAGACCTATAATAATGACTTCATAAACATTGCTTCCCTGAATTGGATAAAGGCCATTAGCAAGTCACTAGAGGTTTTTTTTTATCTATGCTCCATCCACAAATGTATCCTTCCATAGAAAATGTTGCAAGGTTGGACAAACTTTACAGAACACCGGCAAACATTTTTTATCCAGCCCAGTGAATTTAGGATGGCTACAGCTGTAGGTACATCAGCTCCAAAATGTTGGATTTCCAAGTTGGACTATGATGTTGTAAGTAAAACTAGTCAACAAAAAGCTACCTTCCAGTTTTAGTCCAAGAACGATGATATCCAGCTATTTAGTTGCTTTAGTCATGGGAAATGGGATTCCAAGCACATAGCATCTTAAGAATTAAGGTGTTTAAATAAGAACCCATGTTTGTAATAGAGTCTGAAGAACCTTTAAAGTGGTGAGGACCTTTTGCAGCAAGTGAAGGTTCCTTTGACCTTTAAAAGCTTCTTCACATTCACACATTTTACCAAACATGGTGGTTCTTCTATGGCACCACTTAATGAACCATTTGACATACCTTTATTTGTAAGAGTGTAGGGTTTACTTCCATGTCACTGCCTGTTTTCATGCTCACCTTCTGTTACCACACTGCAAACAATAAAATATCTGTTCATTAGAATTCATTTGCTTGTTAGCACATGAAGTATTTGTGTATGTGTTGAAAAGAAAAGAAAATTTATCACATTGCAGTGAAACAGAGAACATACACTTTTCTGGTTCAAAGATGAAAAATGACAGATTACCAAGGCAGCAGTCTGAGTTAAGGTACTTCATTGTCATTCATCAGAAAAATGAAAGCCTCATTGTGTAAGACCTTTAAAATACCCTTACCAACAGATGAGAACAGCAATTCTATTCTTTGGTAGAATCTCAGAAATCAATAAGTTTTAGAGCCACCAGAGTAGAGGTGTACTGAGTAATGGACTTCTAACACATTGAGTGCCTCCTGACGGCATAACGGTGGTGCCCCACAGGCCATTAATGGCAGACGGGAACAACGGCTTTGGCAAGAGGTACAGAGCAATCAACACGCCAAAGTTATGGACCAGTTAACCATAATGAACACCTTCCATCACCTAATACAGTCCATGCCACAACAACTCTCTAGTGTCATCTGAGCAAAGGGTGGTTCTTCTTACTATATTAGGTGTAGCGGTTATAATATTCTGATATGGCTGTGTATCTTCACAGGCTGCACCCACAGTTTGTTCAAACAATGGCAAAACTATTCTGACAGCCTATTTTAAGATGTGGCAATGAATCCAGCTGCTTGGATTCCTAATGTTTATTTGGTTAGTTAGTTCTAAATTAAACTGTTAGATTATCAACTCATTTAAGCCAAGCAGATCACCAGGAGAAGCTGGCTCCCACTCCCCCAAGAGCTGGGCCTACTATAGACTGCCATGTAAAAGAAGCAGCTGAAACGGACCAGTGGACAGCTGTGTACATGCATGGCTCTGTGGTGTGAGCTGCTCACATTACTGGCACTGCACCAGGCAGGGGAGACCCACACCAGATCTTATGTCCCGACAATGCTAACACAAGCAATTTTTCTGCACCTGAGCCAGGAAATACAGTACAAACACTGACCCATGTACTAAAGTGCTCACATCATGGAAGGCTGAATTTGATATGTTTTTTAGTCTTGATATTTACAGTGGGGAGAACAAGTATTTGATACACTGCTGATTGTTCAGGTTTTCCCACTTGCAAAGCATGTAGAAGACTGTAATTTTTATCATAGGTACTCTTCAACTGTGAGTGATGGAATCTAAAACAAAAATCCAGAAAAATACATTGTATGATTTTTAAATAATTAATTTCCATTTTATTGTGGGGAATAAGTATTTGATACACCAGAAAAAGAAACTTAATATTTGGTACAGAAACCTTTGTTTGCAATTACAGAGATGAGACGTTTCCTGTAGTTCTTGACAAGGTTTGCACACACTGCAGCAGGGATTTTGGCCCATTCCTCCATACAGATCTCCTCCAGAGCCTTCAGGTTTCGTGGCTGTCGCTGGGCCACACAGACTTTAAGCTCCCTCCAAAGATTTTCTATTGGATTCAGGTCTGGAGACTGGCTAGGCCACTCCAGGACCTTAAGATGTTTCCTACGGAGCCACTCTTTAGTTGCCCTGGCTGTGTGTTTTGGGTCGTTATCATGCTGGAAGACCCAGCCACGACCCATCTTCAGTGCTCTTACTAAGGGAAGGAGGTTGTTGGCCAAAATCTCACGATACATGGCCCCATCCATCCTTCCCACAATACGGTGCAGTCGTCCTGTCCCCTTTGCAGAAAAGCATCCCCAAAGAATGATGTTTCCACCACCATGCTTCACGGTTGGGATGGTGTTCTTGGGGTTGTACTCATCATTCTTCTTCCTCCAAACATGACGAGTGGAGTTTAAACCAAAAAGTTCTATTTTTGTCTCATCAGACCACATGACCTTCTCCCATTCCTCCTCTGGATCATTCAGATGGTCATTTGCAAACTTCAGACGGGCTTTGACATGCGTTGGCTTGAGGAAGGGCACCTTGCGTGCACTGCAGGATTTTAATCCTTGACGGCGTAGTGTGTTACTGATTGTTTTCTTTGAGACTGTGGTCCCAGCTCTATTCAGGTCATTGACCAGGTCCTGCCATGTAATTCTGGGCTCATTCCTCACCTTCCTCAAGATCATTGATGCTCCACGAGGTGAGATCTTGCATGGCGCCCCAGACCGAGGGAGATTATCCGTTATTTTGCATTTCTTCCATTTTCTAATAATTGCACCAACAGTTGTTGCCTTCTCACCAAGCTGCTTGCCTATTGTCCTGTAGCCCATCCCAGCCTTGTGCAGGTCTACAATTTTATCCCTGATGTCCTTACAAAGCTCTCTGGTCTTGGGCATTGTGGAGATGCTGGAGTCTGACTGATTGAGTGTGTGGACAGGTGTCTTTTATACAGGTAACGAGTTCAAACAGGTGCAGTTAATACAGGTAATGAGTGGAGAACAGGAGGGCTTCTTAAAGAAGAGGTAACATGTCTGTGAGAGCCAAAATTCTTACTGGTTGATAGATGATCAAATACTTATTTCCCACAATAAAATGGAAATTAATTATTTAAAAATCATACAATGTATTTTTCTGGATTTTTGTTTTAGATTCCATCACTCACAGTTGAAGAGTACCTATGATAAAAATTACAGTCTTCTACATGCTTTGCAAGTGGGAAAACCTGAAAAATCAGCAGTGTATCAAATACTTGTTCTCCCCACTGTACTTCCCAGTTCATACACTACATGGAAACTAAGCAGCAAAAGCCAATAATTTTCTCTTTCTATCCAAGATCCAAGGAAGACAAGCATTCAGGCTTTTTTCCTGTCCTGGCATCGAAGTGGTGGAGCGAACTTCCCTTGGATGTCTGAACAGCAGAGTCACTCGCTGTCTACAAATGAATACCCAGCTCATCCAGGAGTACTTGGGCAAAGTAGAGTCGAGTATTGAGGTCTCCATACTGACTTTTGTATTTAATAGATCTAAACTTGGAGGGATCTTTTGGATCCTAGCCTTTATAAACTAGCTAAGGGTATTTTCTGATAAACAGTGAAGCACTTTTGTAAGTTGCTCTGGAAAAGAGTGTCTGCTAAAATAATGAGTATTTCATCATGGTCTGCTTTATAAATGAGGTATAATATAAGGCAATCGATCAGAACAGAGGTTGAACATATATTAAAGGTGTAGTCTTATAGTTTTATTTATTTAGATAAATAGAGGTCAGAAAATATTGATGTAAAAGGAATTGGCCAAAAAATATGGACCATTTACCAATTTTTAGTCGTTTTTTTGATAATACTATTGTGTTATTAATTTGAAATAACAGAAGATGAATAGATCATATTATGGTTATTTATTAGTTTTGGTAAATGCTTATACTGTATATTACTCTCTCAGAGAGCACAACTGGCCTTGCTCTCTCCAGGTATAAGTGATAACACCCCTGATCGTTTTGATGATTTTCCTTTATAAATCATTAGTTGTTCGGAACAGCAATTTCAGTTAACTATTTCATATAGCAGACGAACACGGTGATATTTGAAAAGTGAAATGAAGTTTATAGGATTTACAGAAAGTGTGCAATAATTATTTAAACGAAATTAGGCAGGTGCTTAAATTTGGGCACCCAAAGAGAAAAATGACATCAATATTTAGTAGATCCTCTTTCTGCAGAAATAACTCTGGTTAAAGGTATTTTGGACAATTTGTTTTTACAACAAATCTCCAGTTCAGCCAGGTTTGATGGTTTCTGAGCATGGACAGCCTGCCTCTAAATCACACCACAGATTTTCAATAATATTCAGGTCTGGGGACTGAGACGGCCGTTCCAGAACATTGTACTTTTTCCTCTGAATAAATGCCTTAGTCCTTAGTAGCCTCTTGTTGAAGTATCCAGCCCCTGTGCAACTTCAACTTTGTAACTGATTCTTAAACATTGTTCTCAAAAATCTGCTGATATTGACTGGAATCCATGCGACCCTCAACTTTAACAAGATTCCCAGTACCTGCACTGGCCACACAGCCCCACAGCGTGATGGAACTGCCACCAACTTTACTGTGGATAGCAAGTGTTTGTCTTGGAATGCCGTGTTCTTTTTCCACCATGCATACCGCCCCTTGTTATGTCCAAATAACTCAATTTCAGTTTCATCGGTCCACAGCACCTTATTCCAAAATCAGGTTTCTTCTGCATTACTCTCCCATACAGCCTCTCCTTGTGCAAAGTGCACTGAATAGTTGAACGATGCACAGTGACTCCATCTGCAGCAAGATGATGTTGTAGGTCTTTGGGGCTGGTCTGTGGGTTGACTATGACTGTTCGCGCCTTTGCCTATCTGAGATTTGTCCTGGCCTGCCACTTCGGGCCTTAACTAGAACTGTGCCTGTGGTCTTCCATTTCCTCACTCTGTTCCTCACAGTGGAAACTGACTCCCTGAGAGAGCTGTTTCTATCCTTCCCCTTAACCGTGATGTTTAACAATCTTTGTTTCCAGGTCATTTGTGAGTTGTTTTGAGGCTCCCATGTTGCCACTCTTCGAAGAAGATGCAAAGAGGAGAAAAACTTGCAATTGGCCACCTTAACCTCCTTCTCATAATTGGATTCACCTGTGTATGTAGGCCAAGGGTCAATGAGTCTACAACACAAATGTTGTTTTCCAATAATTAGTGCTAAAGGTATTTAAATCAATAAAACGACAAGGGTGCCCAAATTTAAGCACCCACTGTGCACAGTACACTTCTTGAGATGAGACTGTTACAGTGCACTGAAAATCCAGCATCTTGTTTTCAGAATGGCAAAACATCAGAACCACAAAGTCGTGCACTATGAAGTGAACAAGGCACAGATTAAGGGTGTGTTTACACTTGTTGCTCGGTTCTGTTGATCCAGACTGAGCAGGAAAATTAAGCACTGGTAGATTTTAGTCCTGGTCTGCTTTGCGTTCATACTGACATGTTTGACAATCGAACCAAAAGAGGAAAAGGTGACATGTGATGCACATGTGTCAGAAGGCTGCAAGCACAGGTCAGCATAAGGCCAGTGTGTCCGAGGGTCCAGCATGATCCACACAATAACTAGCGGAGAAAACTTTAAATCTAACCCCTGGATCCTTAAACCTGGCTTATTAAATCACCTCGTGTTTCTACCTTTATTAATAAATGATTTTGATCATATTCACATGCTCATTTGTTAACGTTACTGTTGCTGCGTCCCAACTCTCACACACGTCTTTACTTTACTAAGGCAACTCATTCTAATGGGAGCTAGTGTTGGAGCACTGTGTAGTGTAAAGGCAGTGTGTGGTTTGGGACACAGCCCCGCTAACTCAAGCATCAGACAGAAGTTAAAGCACAGGAACGAGGGCAGGTCTTGTGTTCATACTTGAAATAAACTGCACCAGAAATGGACGGACTTAGACAGCTACTGTTCTCCTCCATGCGTGTTCATCAGCTGTCAATCTCGTGTTACATTAGCAGCAGGTCATAGAGATGCAGTGGCTCACTCACTGTGACTCAGAGGAAGCACATGCTGGCCTTCACCCTACTAGCTCTGGTTAGAAACCATCTAGAGTCCTAGGTAGTTGGTGGGAATTGCAAAAAAACAAAAAATTAAGAAAAAAAAAATCTTCCCCAAAAATGCCCAGTCATCATGTCTGCAAAATGTCTCCACCTAGATTCGCTACTTCCATTTCAACTTCACAGTGGAACTGAAAGAAAGCCAAATACTCCGGTACCGAGGGGTTACACACAACCACACAAGACAAAAATGCCTGGGAGACCCCTCTGCTTTCCACCCAGGTCCACTGAAGCCACAAGAGGATATTATACTTGGGACTCATGGTGGGGAAAACATCACCTGGCAACAAACTCTCACTACGGACAGATCAGGCTCAGCTTACTCAGAATAGTTAAGAGTTGGTCCAGGGTCAGCCTAGATGAGCGCTCTGCCAGCTCAGCCTCAGACTGCACTAAGCCAATGTTTGAGATTGTACGCTCGGGACAGTGATATCTCTCAGCTGTGGTACTCCATCAATGGCAAAGCCTGGCTCACATCTCCAGTCCTAAAAAAACAGATCAGAGACTGTCTCATTGTACAGCCTACTGCTCAGGGGCTCAAGAACCTCCTGTGGACTAGTGCTAGCATACAACTGAAAAAGGACCATCGCTGGCCTTGCACTAGCACTTTTAAAAGACCACTGTGGCCATAATATTTCAACTATGGTGCTAAAATGGTGTGTAGCAGCAAACAGCATAGCTTTAGCCATGGCAGACAGTCATCCTTAAAAGGCAGCAGCAGGCATTTCTGTTTATACCAGCAACCATATGTGAAAGGAGTTAGAATCGTTCCCATGTAAATGAAGCTCAGAATGGTGCTTATACACATAGTCACGCAAGTCAAGCAAAGCAAATGCATTTGAATCCATTTCAAGTGCCGTGTAGAATCACTTGATTGTTTCTAAGAAATCTCAGAGGGAACTTAATGAGCCATGACTGAGTGAAGGATGAAAACAACCACTGAACAACCCCCCCCACCACCACCACCACCACCCCCCATTCTTTACAGGCACATTTGAAGGGATGAATGAGCATAACATGGACAACCCAGCTCATTGCTCATAGCAAATGTTTGTAGACACTGTAAGTTGTAACCAGCTTACTCCTGTATAGAGGCATTGCCAGTAGACTAGA